>NC_034411.1:85948081-86069961 GCF_002078875.1 Numida meleagris | reverse complement strand
ACAGAACCACAGAACCACAGAACCACAGAACCACAGAACCACAGAACCACAGAACCACAGAACCACAGAACCACAGAACCACAGAACCACAGAACGGCTGAATTGGAAGGGACCTCTAGAGGTCACCTGGTCCTGCCCCCTGCTCAAGCAAATATATCCAAAGCAGGTTGCCCAGGACCATGTACAGGTGGCTTTTGAAGATCGCCAAGGAAGGAGACTCCATGACCTCTCTGGGCAAATATTGGGAATAGACAATCTGGTGATGGCTGCAAAAGTGTCAATGACCTGAGACATGACAACACTGGCTTACACCAGTTTCCTTTAATCGGATTACCTCAAAGCATCATTCAGGCACCAGATAGTTATACATTCACTAAAATACTAAAATTCACTAAAAATACCAAAACTATACTTACTGCTGAAATGAGCCTATCAAATCAGAGGTCCAGACAAATAGACTACAATGTGAGGATGGTAGGATTTGCTTGCATACAAATGTCACAGGGGATACATTTCACAGTGGTCGGTATCTGGAAGACATGAGCAAATAACTAATTGTAAATTACTGTATTTACAAGTGCAGCAGGGCAAATTCTAACCTAATTATATTTAAATTCAAGGCACCTGCTACACAATCAGACACAACGGAAATTAATTCTTTTCAAATTGTCTCTGCCTATAGCAGGGGAGTTGTAACTAGATGATCTTAAAGGTCCCTTCCAACTCAAACCATTATATGATTCTGTGATCAGTCTGTGATTCTAAATTACAGCTTTCTCACTATAAAAACAAACAAATAAAAGAGAGATAATAATGTTTTAATTCACTCTTTCAAATTAAATTTGATCATCTGTAGTGTTTACATCTTTGTAGATTACTCAGGTGTAGATTCACTTATATATCACCTGACAGTACTGCACCTAAATTGAATAAGACTGTAACTGTTTAACCAGAACATTGTAAGAGGTTTTCTCACTCTAGCTTTTTTTTACTCTGGATGTCCATCTCTTCCTTTTCTTGAGATAAATGTTAACTTACCCAAATGTGGTAAAAACAACTTGTCTCCAAACATTTTCATCAAATTTGCTTAAATCTTTTTTTTTTTTTTTTTTTACATTGTGGCTTTGAACCAAAGAGCAGTTTGGTTTTTTTCAGAAGTGCCAAAAAATGGGGTTCTGTTCTGTTCTCAGATTTTTGGGAGGCTGATACAGCTAATAAAAGGGAAGTGATTTGTTTATATCCTGCTGCTTGTTCTCTAAGGGCATAAGCACATTTTTAAACATGCTCCTGCCTGAAATCTTCCCCTTTCTTCTGAAACTGACTGCTTTGCCAGTCTATTATTTCAACTTTTTTTGCTGAAATAATGAAAGGTCTTCTACACCTTCAGAGACACGCAAATAAGGTGTTTAATCCTTTAAATATCATGAAAGATCTTCTACTTGTTCTTCTGCCATGCTTTATTTTCTTCACCATGTGGTATTTCCTTATTCAAAGTCCTTGCAACCATGTTTCTTTCACAGTCTGTAGTCAAAACAGTAATGCAACCACCTGCTTGCTTTTACCTACTAGGTTATCAGAGCTGAGGTGTTTGCAATCACGAACTATTGGCAACGTATCTTGTTAGAATTTTTTGAGGGCTAATGTCCATTACTGCCAAGGCAGATCTGCACTATTCATTTTAATAAACTGGTAGTAAATTAATAAGTTTAACCATATGTTCTGATTAGCTAGTGAATACAATAAGACATAGTTTCATACTGATGCCTTGGGATGCTGGTGCCTCCCCCAGAACTGTTTCAGAATGAGCTCTTTGCTGAGGCACAGCTGGATCAGCCAAAACACATGAGATTCTTGACAGCATCACACATGGAATAGAAAAAAACTTTTAGACATAGGGCTGTTTCAGTGAAAGTATATACTTCTGCTGATGCCTTTAGCACATGTCCTCTGTGATGCATTAAAGCCCTATTCAAAAGAGTCATGTGGTACTCTCAGATTTAATGCCCCGAGTCCAGATTTATGACTCAGGGGTATTTATTTATTTATTTTACAAACTCAGAAATTGAGTGGAATGAGAACTGGACCAGCACAGGAGGTGATGAAGTTAGCAGCTCCCAGCCAGCCAGTCAGTCTGGCCTGTACTTCTCATTGTAAAGCGTCCCACTGAGCTAAGTGATTCAGTGGTTGGGCACACATCAGAATTCATGTGCTTGAGACAGAAATATCAGCATCTGCTAAAGTCCTTCTAGAGCAGTGTGTGTGCTCTCACTCTTTCTCACTACCCAGGTAAGAAAATAGATACGAATGGTGGCTGCATCTGGCAATGAGCTTCCAGTACAGCTGCATCCAGGGGTAGCAACCAAACTCTGAAGCAAAACGCAGATAGAAAAGCACTGCATATGGCAGTCTTGTGGAAAGTAGAGGGAAGGTTAGACAGAAGACAATCCACCAAAATCACATGAAACACACAAGAAAAACAGACATAAAGGAGTAATGTGTGATCTTTCTAATGGAGGCAGTGACCATGGCTTGACATTGCAAGTACATGTTGAACTGGGCCTAATCTGTTCTGCCAGATAATCTGGTTCTGCACAGATATGACATGGCTGCTTATCATTATTCTTCATAGCTAGCTCTGAAATCAAATAAACCCAGTGTTCCCAAATGTATAAGTTTTATAAGTTCATTTTAATATTCCACCAGTTAAAAAATGAGCACTTTGTCTTAATTGTTCATTTTCTTGTGACTACGTGTCAAAAAGTATAAAAAGGAAAAGCACTTGTGCTTTGTACCTCTTTTACAGCACCACTTTAAGAAGTGTTTCACTGGCCAATAAACCATCTATTTTTACATACAGATGTGCACACATATTTACTAGATTATTTGCATTAATTCTAAATGCTATCCCCAAATCCCTTCCAGCCTAGTGAGGCTAAGCTCTTGGTAATAAATGAGAAAGCACTGCAGGTGAAAAAAAGTAGCTGTTATTAAGTTCAATGCTTCAAAATAGCTTGAATATACATATAAGAAAATTTAATTTTCTTTATCTTCATGATTTCTCCAACAGTACAGAGTTGTAACAGAAATTTGAATATTGGTATGGCTGGAGTATATACAGAAAAGTTTGTGTGCAAAAGCACCACAAGAAACAACAGAGCAGGAGCTAAAATAATGGTCTGTATTGATAACAAAGAAATCCAACTGGCAAACACTAAGGAGTGTGGTTTTGTAAAGATCAGAGGGTCTGTCATGTGATAACAAGCGGATGACAGCAAAGATGCACTGTATTGTATGCATCACTCTTGTTCCTTTTGTCCTAACAGGAAAGTAGATGGTAATGATGAAGCTACCTCAAATAACGAAAAAAATGGGCAGCACCTTACATAAAACTTGTCGTGAGTGAAATAAAATTCTGAAACAGAACAATCCTAAAATAATTTTTGGTTTCTAAAGAGTATTGAAGACTAGTCCAAAAATCCATTTGTCATAACCAAAAAAGATGAAGCCAAGAGGCACAGCAAAGACTCAACAACCAATACGCTTTTTTATCCACAGCACACACAGGTGTTCCGTTCCAGATCATGTGGCCTATACACCTCTGTTCTTGTGAGTGTGCAAGTATGAGTAAGGGAAAGCCTAGGGGTGACCACAATAAATTTTGTTTACAATTAGCTTCTGTAAGCTCTTAAGTTGAATTTTGTTACATAAATTTACCACAAAGTTGAGGAGAAAGGGATGTTCATATTTTATGTGTTGTAAATGATCCCCAAAGAGAGACCAGTTAAAATAAAATGTATAATCACTTGAGCAAAGGACATCTTTAAGAACTCTGTTCCTTCTGTGAGGGAGCCAGGGAAACAGGCAGGATGAGTTGATGAAATGAAGCACTTACAGCAACCACATAAATATTTTTTTATGTATAGCTGCATTAAGAATGAGATTAAGACACCTTAACTTAAGTGTTCCAGGTATGTAAGCTGAGGAACTGTTTTATTTGCTAGTAAGGTCATAGCTATAATAAATATCAGCTTTAACCTGAGCTGAACTTCTCATTAGACTGCACTAACTGCTGATTAGACTTTCATCAGCCACAATAAAAGCTGGGACCTTAGGCATGCCCCTTGTGCATCTAAGTATAAAATTCTAAATATAAGTGTCTTACTGTCTAACCAAAAATCACCTTCATGTGTTTGGATTTTATTGGTCTATTTTTGGATGTGCCTCTAAGTCACATTTCTACAACAGTATCTTTAAAAATGTCATGATCAACAACATTTTAACAGTGATCGACCATATTTTTTTTTTGCTTCGTTCAAATAACAACTTTATATACTGTAAATCTAGGCTTAAATTTTCTAATTCTTGAAATTTCATTTTATGTAGTAGAACCATTTTATGCAGTTAAAAATCACCGTAACTGCTCTTGCTGTTTGGAGGTATCTATGCTGAGTGGAACAGGATACCATATTCTGGGTTAATGTTTCCTAAAAGGTTTACAGTGGACAAACTATGTGACATGAAATTCAGTATATCTGGAATAATTATTCTGCTTCGCTCCCACAAATTTTCCATTATGTACAGATAGCACAGCATGGAGAAATTGTTCAGATTCTTCTACTGTAACAGATCAGATTGCATTATTCTTTTCAAGGTGAAGGTAAACTCTTGTTCTTGGAAGTCCTGACAACAATGATATCTGAAATCTCTTGATAAGTCACATAGCAACATTCATATCTAAAGATAAACCAAATTTCCCCCACATTTGGGTGCTGATGGTTTCACTGCTGAATAAAACACTCTCCGTTTCAAAAGAATTAGATTAAATCTGTCCTTTTTTTTTTTGCATCCTTCTTTCTTGTAAGCTCACTGTGATTGCATGGCTGTTAGAGCACAAGTAGAAATCAAGATTTGGGGTTTTATTCAGTTGTTTGCTGACTGTTTAGACCTATGCAATCCCTTAACTATTGTTTAATTTTGCTTGTATGGAGTTCATTATATAGTCCAGAATCTAATATACATCATCATGAAAACAAATTTTAACAAGTACTGTTGATGTCAAATGATCTTTCAATCTATTTTACCCATCTTAAACATCACTACCATGGTGATTTTTGAGTGAAGTCCTCATTTTATTTCCTCTCCCTTCATTTGGATTTTGCTTATACTTGCTTTGATTTGGGTCACAATCCAAAGCTCCACGAGTAAACATCTGCCTTGCTCAGTCCCACTGATTATGGTGTGGAGAGAACGTTGCACAGACAGTGCAAGAAGACTTATGTGGGAATATTTCCTCCCAGGTAGACACCTCTCTATCCCCTTAAATGATGCTGAAACCTATAGTTTTACAGAGGACTTCATGGTCAGTGGGGAGAAGAGACTTGGCATGAGCAACATTCCATCCACCCACCTTTGACAGAGCTGAACATGACTTCATTGCTGATTATAGCAATATAGTTGTGGTTTTGGTACTGTTTTATTTCCTCTGGTTTACATCCAAAAGGAAGGGAAATGAGCAAGGGAAATGAGCTCTGGCCTTCATTTAGTCCACATATCTCCTGTCAGCAATGTAATACACAGACAAATTTTCAAGTGCCATCATTTATTTTTAATGATATTCAGAAGAGGTAGGACATAAGAACTGTCAATGGAAATTGTAAGATGAGTGGCAGAAGTGAAACTTCTCTTTTCTTGCCTGTTTCTGGTAACAGATTGAGGATATCCTGTTGCCAGTTAATTCTGCCAAAATGCCAAAAGTCACTAAATAAATTACCTTCATGATAGATTGTAGTGATTTTACTGTTTTGATACATCATTATCCATTAAGGTTTAATACTTGCTTACTATAATTTTTGAAATAAGTTATTAAAAATATGCTGAACTTATTTCCTACTTGTATGTATTTTGTAAGATGTTAGAAAGAATTAAAAGTCTTACTTTTCAAAGTCGTTGCAAAAGATAGCAGATACTGAAACAGAAGACTAAGTCTGACTTTTCTGTATCCCAGTTTGTAGTTTTTCCTTTCTGTAGCAGCAAATAATTACTTTACAAAAATGAAATTATTTCAGTGTTTTTTTTCTTCCTCATTTTCTGTTGATCGAAGTGTTCTCACATAAAAGGGGAAGTGTCCTCTAGATTCTGATATACTAAAATTAAAATGTGAATATACTCTTTTTGCTTTTCGCATGATGGCCCTATCTGTATGCACGTGAATATTTATATTCACTGCAACATAGATCGCAAAATTTCCGTTGCTCATCAGAAATGGTATAAGAGCATCCTCTAAACTCATTGCCCAAAAGAAGATATCTAGGAAGATGTCTGCCTTGGCAACCCTGTCAGGACATAACATTCAGTGTAGGTCCCCAAACGATGTAGTGGCATCCAGTATATGGTGGCAGAAGCACCTCAGTGGAAGAAATTTGCACTGTATATGAAACTAGCAGTAAGTGAATAAAACACATCTACATTAAGCATCTTGGTATTTGACCTCTCCCAAATAATGCAAAGAATCTTCCAGGGACTGTGGGGAAATACATGCCTTAAAATTGCAAGGCCTGACACCAACAAATAAACACATAACTTTGCAGGATATCACACTTTGTTCAGGACCTACAAAAAAATGCTTAGTCTAAACAGATGGACAACAAAATAATGGGGTGGAAAATTTATAGATGGCACAGAAATGTACTGAGGAACTAAGGCAACATTTTCAGGCATTCTCAGAACCCCTGCACATAGTGAAATAAGTATCTTGTATGAAGGAAGCTGCCCAAAAGTGTCAGCTTCACCACCATAAACTGCCCCTAGTTATTCATTTCAGGTTCATTTCTAGTTTTGGGACTTAAGTGAGCATTCAAGCTTGAAAATGTTCATTTATTTCTCACTTCAATGTTTAAAACTAGAAGGAAAGTAGTTCGAGCAAGTCTGGCATGAAATATTCACAGATAGCAGCTGCCCACAGAGCCAGACTTCCAGATAAAACAAACATTTTTCAGTACCTCATTAGAGCATCAAGCACTTGTCACATATGGGCATCAACTGATCACTTTGCACAAAAATTCATCCCAGAGAAAAAGCAAGCATTCAAGTCTGCGTTAAAACAACTCTGATTCACTTTCTTTTTTTCTTTTCTTCCCCCTCAGAAATTGTATACCCAACCAAGCCTCCCACTGCTTCTGTCTTTGTTCAGTACCTCCCACAATGCTGTAAATCAAACTTCAGAATCAGCTTAGTGAAATCCTCACATGATTGACAGGTCAATGCATCAACTGTATTCAGATTTCTAAACACAGTATTTCCTATCTTAGACAGAATGAGTTCAGGACAAATTGTTTCAGCCTCTCATTTTTCCTTCTTGTAACCCAACTTAGGTTTTTTTTTTTACTTGACCCCTTATTTTATAGTGCTAAAATTTCTAATTTCCTATCCTCCCTTTCCCAATGTCATCATCCCAATCTTATCTGTTAGCTCTGTGTTTTTCGTTTTAAAAGAAAAAGATCAATTCAACTTACATCATTTCTTCACTGTTTTTATTTATACTTAAGAAATAAAGTTTTCTGACTATAGAAGGAAAGAGTTCTCTGGTTGAATAGAGTCATGTATTATTAGAAATTGATGGCAAAGTCTGATACGATATTTCCATATCTTTATTAATGTAGTTCAAAAAGAAAAGTTATGCACTTCAGAATACATATCAAAACATGTTGTTATCTATATGCACTATATATATATGAGAGAATGGACAGATGTATACCTGTGTGTGGATGTGCATTATCATCTCAGCAGCAAGAAGTGAAATATAAACTAAAAATCTGACAGAGAAATACAGAAAACCCCCAAATGACTGAACTCTTACTTTCCAAAAAATAATTGTTTGAAGTTTAATACCCAAATTTACTAAAATAAAAGGAGATCTCATTTTTGCTTTCTACATTTTGCTTTCTTCTGTGCCCTTAAAATTGCACTGAAGCAGAAACCTTGATATTTGAGCCTGCTAATAGAATGAATAAATTAATATTTTATATATCATTCAGGTAGAATGTATGTTCATTATGACTTATGCTATTGGAATAAATCAGCTGTAAGGGAGAGGAAGAACTTGACCAATAGGGCTAAGCATGTACTTCTGACTGAGAAGTACATAAATCTAATACTGCCAGAGTGTCTGATGGGAAGCAGTTATGTCTTACTCTTACTCTTTCCACTATTATCTCCTTCTTTCTATTTTATTAAACACAATATGAAGAGCAAAAGAGAAGATCATGAAATCAGAGTTTTAACCATTGGAGAGGTCACTCTTCTACATCTGGAGGAACACAGAATTAATAACACTGCCTAGGAGGTTTTCTGTTTTTGCAAAAAACTGAATTTTTAATCCTGCTTGACACTATCATGTTGGTTAGACCATTAAAGATTATAGAGTATTTTACATAAAGGGACGAAGCTGACTGGCCATCCAGTGTCAAGATTTCACTCCAATAGGAAAAGACTAGTACTTCCTGGATGATAACATGCTTTTAAAGTTGGTATCACAACTGTTTGTTCTAATGAGAGTCTGGATTTAAAACAACCCATTTCTCTCTACATCAGCTACTAATTTCTGTTCGTGAGCTGCCCGTGTTGTTTTGTTGGTTCATTTATTTGCGTGGCTAAGAGCATGAAGATGATTCAGGTTATAGTGATCCAGGGGAAAAAAAAGATAATTATTTTAACTCAGTTCACCAGCTTCAGTAAGGAAATCTAGTAATTTCTTAATTTTTTTTATATTTGCCAGTATGTTCTTGCATTATGAGACACTTGAGAGCAACTCAGGATATATGGCCACTTCATATTAAGACACTGCAAACTTAAACACAGAGATACAAGGTCTGACATTAGAGATTTTGCTAATAGTCAGCGGGGTTAGGCCATTCACAGTAATGTAATTCATGGCAAGTAGGGAAAGTACACAGTACTTACATCGTACCAAGAATACATCACAAAATCATTATAACATTTGCAACTAATCTTCTACAGTAGATATAAAAAATAACCTATTTGAAATGTGTTATAAATGTCACTTAAATATTCATGTATCTTTCCTGATGAAAAAAAAATGAAAAGTTCTAAAGCACTTTGTTCCTTCCATTTAGATGTGTGATTAAAATGATTATTAAAAATATCTTAATTATTATTTTAGGATTCTTTACTAAAAATCATCATTGATTTAAAAAGTAAAGTAATTAAAATTACTGGCATCTGTCAAGATCCACTTGAAAGCAGTGATAAAGAAGACATTTTTTCTCTTTAGTTATTTCTAGATTTCTATTCAGATAGCCCTTCCTTGAAAGCAGGAAGATTATTTTCTTGAAAATATATACTAGTAATTCACATATGTGTAACACAAGAATGAGAAAACACTTTCTATGGTCATACTGTAAAAGTTTCATTTGGCAAAATGAATGAAATTTAAAATCATGCACTTTTACATATTTATTTTTACACACAGTACAATATTTTATGTCCGGTACAATATATGATTTCACAAAATTTAGAGATTTGACATATCTACCAATATTATTTCATGAAGTGATAGTTATAAAAAAAAAACAATGATGACGACGAAAGACCTGTTTAGAGATGAATATGTATGAGGTAAAAGGGGAACTGGGGCTTCTTGTTCCTTCAGAAAAAGAAGTCAGCTCCACACAACTCTCCTTAGAGTTCAAAGAAGCCTTGGCAGAAGCTATTGATGAATATAATGCCAGTAATACCTATAATCCCAAACATTTCACAATAAGCCTAGTATTTTTTATCAGTTCCTTAACAAAAATCACAAAAATGTAATATATTTTCCTCATATTTTTCCTATTATTAAAGCAATATGATTTTAAAACAAATTAATGTTTGCCCTAAACTTAAAGTGGACTAATACCATTATTAACCATGAAACAGACTTGATTTTTCTTTGAAGAACTAGTACACAAGTCACAATTCAAAGACAGGATACACAGAAATCATGGCAGCTGCTGCTATGATGAAAAGCTACTGCAATGTGTGATGCACAAAAGGTTTGGCTTAGCTCCAGATATGTGCAAAGTCCAAGATACCATCTGATACTTTTTATTTCCAGTTAGGAAAAAAATAAAAATAAAGGCAACATAAACAGGATAAGAGTCATCATGGTCTTGCTAAGATACTGTTGAGCTTGCTACAGCAGTAGTAAGGCAAAAGCCAGTCCTGAATACAATCCTCATTATAATTCATAGACATTTCACCTAAAAGTGTGCTAAAAGGAAGAAAAAAAAAAAGAGGATGATTTTATATTTTTTTCTAGGCCAAACTCTTTCCTTCTCTTTATTGACATACATGAAGTACTATATTCTCATCCGACTTACTTTTGAAAACAGAATGGAAACTGCCCTAAGAGTGTTAATTCCAGGGAACTTCAGTAAAATTAGTTCACTTGTCCCATTTGTCTCAGTTTAAAAGTCATGTCTTTTCTGTTGAAATAACTCCTGACTTACAGAATAAAAGCGCAAGAGATATCTGATCCTTTGGAATGTGATTGTTTTCTTATGAACAACAGTGGATTTCATTTTACAGCATATACAGAAATTATACACTTCTTCGTGTGCTTTTGCTGAGAGATTGATCTAGTTTTGGAAAACAAAAAGGGTTTTATGTAAATTAAATTGCTTATCTGGGATTTCTGATGCAGATAACTGAAGGCATGTTGGAAAAAGAAATTACTTGGATACATTTCTGACACGGAGTATGCACAAAATGAGAGGCTTTCTCATAGAAAAATAACCAGAATGTGTCGGGAAGTGCAACTGGACCTAGAAATACTTGTTAAATGCTTAATGAGATAAAGAAGGCCTATTTCATTATCTCATTTTTAGCTGTTAAGTATTGACCACATTTACATTAAATGCAAAGTTTCTTAACTAAATACATTATTTCAAAACATTTCTTATTTGAAATTATTTTAATTATTTGATAGCTCTTTTGCACTGATATTTCTTTTACAAAATTGAAGTTATTTTGGACTTGTATTGATGTAATGGAGAACAGAATTACTAATTACTTTAGCAGGTGGATGATACAACCATAGACAATATTTTTACCTTAGAAGAAGTTGGATCCATTGTTTTAACCTTGCCCAGCAATAATTATTGTTATTGAAGCTGGCATTTCCCGTACTGGAAACCTATCTGAGCCCGGAAACTTTCAGAAAATGTTAGCCATAATAATTTAGTTGTTTAGTGGAGAGAGCAGGGAAAAACAGACTGTTTTCTACATATTAAAAAGAGAGAGAAAGAGATCATTTATTTACAGTATTTTAATCCCATCTCACCCTCCCATGGTCTTCCTCTCCAACCAAGGTTTGTATGATGGCTTTAAACTTGAGCAGGATGTGGACATTTCAAGGACAGACCTTTCAGTGAAATTCCATCTCAAATACTTACATGATAAAGCTTTAAAAACTCAAATGTGCCCCTCGAGACCTGAGTGAGAACAGTAAAAATCCCTAAAATTCCACACCCACTGAACACATTAAAGCTTTACAAGGCTTGTAGTGATGAGTAGGCTGTTTCCGCAGCATCTCCATAAAAAGAATGACTAAACTGATACACAGACAGTTTAATTTTTTTATGGCTGTTCATAGCTGCTTCGCCTTAGAGAGGTTCTAGTACAAGAAGTAAAACTGCAACCACACAGTACTAAGTGCTCAGATTGTAACAGTCGTCAGTGGGACCTCTGCTCTAGACACGTCTTGCTAAAAATACTGCTCTACTTGAAAAATGTGGCCTCAGCCTTCTCGGACACATGAAATTAATATATCCTTTTGACCTTAACCTCACTATATTTCTGCTTCCTACAAGGCAAATAAGGATCAAATTATCGATTATTTCACATGGGTGTTGGGAAAATAAATTAATGATTTTTAGTGATTTCAGATACAAGCAATACATTTCACAGAAAAATCTGTGAGAAAGGTAATGATTCACTATTCAGAAAAGAACTTAAATAATGTGCATGGTCATCTGTAATGAATAAGGCAACGTTTTAAATACATGTTTCTGTATCATTATATATAGGGATTCGGATGCCAATTTAAGATTACAAAAGTACCTTTCATTCTGGTGTTTACAAACTTTATGACGTTTGGTTTCTCAACCTTGCTTGTATTTTAATGTCTGCGCCTATGTCTACAGTCTTTAAAACAGTGAATTTTGCTACAGCAGCACTTTAAGTCTGTAGTTAATGGCAAATTTTACAGCACCTGAATAGAAATGAACTTACTTCTTACTTATGACTCCCATGACTGTTTCTCCTTATAATTGTTGATAATGACTGTTGACTGTAGTTTTACACAGCCTGTTTTCTTGCAGTAGGCCCTGACTTGAGGATTTGTCATTGCTGTGAGAGCACTGTCTGCCCTTGCTCTGCAGCCTCCTCCCTCTATGTGTGCAGTTGTGCCAGGTGAGCAAAGAGATCTGCTTATAAACCGTTCAATCTTTCAGCTGATGACCAGAAGGAAAAATGAACTACAGGTATACCAGTGGAGAAAGCATTCATCTACTGAGTTTTGCCTAGAGGCTATAAAATCAGACAAATGAGCAACAGAGCAGATAACAGTTTGCCATTTCTTGTCCCATTTTAGCTGTAAGAAACATTTTTACCTAACGCATTTTTAGCACCACTCAGCTGTGAGGAAGGTTGGAAATTTTGGCCTGTGCTTCACGTCTATACACTTAATTACATTTTTAATCATTGCCAGCTAAAATCAGGCACATAAATATGTCCTTTGTGATAAATACAGAGATTTGAAAGGGCTCAGCATGAATATATTTTTTACTTTGTTTTGCCACTGGGTTGCCATTTGCAGGTGTGGCTCTCATTTAATGAATAAATACATTTATTTGATAATGAAGTGTTATATTTACATAGATATTGTTCCAGGAAAGCTACAGCCTGACATTTTGATTAGAATTTGAATGAAGTGGAATTTTCAATATCAAGTAACTTTGAGTTGATAAGGCAACATGGCAATATATTCCCTCCAATACTGTGCTAAAAGCCAATATGGAAAACCACACAAAGTAACAAATACTGTGGTAAATTTTGCACACTGTCAGAAAGAAAATTTGAACTGACCTTTTATTTGCATGCTGTGCAAGCAGACAGATTTCTAGAAACTGTCTTAAAAAAAAAAAAGAGCATAGCCAAAAAGAGAGTCTGGACATTGTGACGGCCAAGTAGGTCACCAAGAAAACAGCATCTCAACTATTGTAAAACAAAAATAAACCCAAAGATGAGAACCAGTCTGAAAAAAAAAGAAAAACCTTCAGGAATCCAGCTGATGCAATCATTAAATCCTAAGAAAAAAAAAGGGTTATACAAAACAATTTCTCTGAGAGGTCACTATAAATCCAGATCAACAAAGATTAAAATAGCAGCAGAAGAAATTCATAGCAAATCAAATTTACAAAATTAAAGTCCTTTATCTCACTGATAAACCAGAAACAAACTAAACATATGCAGGAAAAGGTTATGCAAAAGAATACCTTCAATATCTGGTGTAATAAATAACAGTTAAATCAGGAATACTGTCCATATTTTTATAACTTTTAAGATCAGAACATAAAACTTTAGAAGAATCCTGAGGTCAGGATAACTGGGTGTTCCAAATATAACATGTGTTTTAGAGGCATCCCAAAATCCAATCAGAAATAGAATCCCATGTACAAAAAGCATATGAAATCACAATCACTATTCTAAGCAATGCAGAGTAAGCAAGATACAGACTTAACATGCTTTATTCACTGGAATTCCTATGAGACAGAAATCATGGATTTTTTTTCATTACATTTGTTGTTCTGCTGCATGTTTATCCATAATGGACATTTTACAAATTGTGGGTATTAAGATGGCGTTCAAATGCATGTGTAGATGTTAATTAGGTATAGCAAGCCACTAAGGACCAACTGTGTCACTCTTCCATGCAGTTCACATACAAGAACAGCTTTAGAACACTACACCCTAAACTTGACAAATCTTAAACTTCAGTTGACAGTGTGCTGCATTGTGGTTCCCATGTTATATCACTAACGGCAAAACGTTTTCAGCTATCCTATGAAATACATGGGAGTAGTTCATATTACAGTCAGTAGAGAGTTAATGTTTAACAATTTGAGAAACACAACAAGCCTGTTCTATTGTATCCGTCAAAATGTTTCATCAGAATTCCCAAAAGAAAAAAATTACAGGGTTTTTTTTTGTTTTGTTTTGTTTTGTTTTTTAATACAGTGAAGGATAGCAGTGCTTACGGACCAGGACCGTGCATTCCTCATTGTAGTCTACATATTTACCGTCAGCACTTGAAACGCTCTCTTAAAGGTCTGAATTCCCATTTCTATCAGCCTGTACCTTTCCAAACCTTCCTCCAGAGATCTCAGCTGTTTCATTTTGTCACAGTTTTCTCCAAAGCCTGTTTCTCCAATACATTTTTATATTCAGTATCTGAATTAGATAATGATTATGGTTCTTTCAAGTAACTGTAATAGCAATTGTATCTCCAAACAGATGCCATCAGCCATATGAAAATAAATGTTATGTAGGTAGGAGAGACAAAAATTATTCTGAATGGTCCAGTTCTAAACCCAAGTTAGAGAACTCTCAAGTCATCTTTCAGTTTTCAATAGAGGATGAGAATAAAATCTGAGTAAACTTACAACATGCTTTCTCATTTACACAGTGAAGATATAAAATGATGATAAACTGGTGACAAGTCTCACTAATATTAATTTGGGACTGGAGGAGCAAGTGACAACTGTGTATATGTATTAGTATTTCTTTATTCTTCCTGTATATATGAGAGCAGGTGGTTCAGACTGAGGCTTTTTAAGCAGAGACACCATTTCCCTCTCCTAAATAGCAATTTGGATTTCAAGATGGTAAAGAAAATCTCTCTTGCCTTCACTAACTCTTTACTAAGAATATTGCATTTTTCAATATTTTTTTTTATGTAGAAAATAATTTGAGTTTGTATACATACCTACTTATTTACATACATTGTTTCATGTAAAATTTATCTTCAGATCTTGCCACTTTCTAATCAAGTAAAAAAACCTGATAAATTATCAACAGACACAGAAGAAGTCCATTAGAAGCAAAAACTGACTACTAGGTTTAGACCTCTTCAGTACTTGATTTTTCTGAAGTCAGTGATTCAGTCATAAAGCAAGAATGCTCAGACTTCTGAAAACTTTGAAGAACAGACTCCTTTTGAGCTCCTTGAAAATCTATTGTACATCTACTGAGCAGAACAGCACTTGCTTTTCAGTCATACACTAATGATTTAGCCAGTCAGGTTAGAAGACAGCAACAACAGAAGAAAGAATTTTAGTAACACATGCACATAGTCTTATGTCTTAGATTAATCTGAAAGTACTTAAACAGTAGAGCGTAAACAATAAGGTACATGAGCAAGAATGTGAAGAGTACAGAACCAACTCAGTTTGTGGGATAATATATACTTGTAAGACTTATTTCTAGACCACAAGCTTCAGAAACAGATTCGCTAAGAGACTGCTGCCCCATTCTTCTCCTTTTTATAAGCATCATCTATATATATCTGACTGAAATTCCAAGGTCCTGTCTCAGTAGTTTCTGACCTCAAGAGAGAATCTTCAATGGATTGTCTGCATGAAGTGTCCTTTGATTCCTCAAAATGAACTCAGGGATCCAGTATATATAGCCTACTCTTTCATTACTAAAAATATATTAAAATTGTATTGGTCTTGAAGCATTTATTTCCTTTCCCTTCAGCATACAAACGATTTTTCTTTAGCCTTATCAAAATGTGTGAAGAACTTATATAGTATGTAAAAAGGAGGAAGAATGCTACACATGTACATGCAATGGTAAAACTAACTTTAAGTTAACTCGAGCAGCAAATTCATAAGCTCTCAGTATGACAATTCAGGGTCCCCACAGACTGGTAGGCAGACCTCCATTTGATTATGAGTCCAAAATTCAGGTGTAAATGGATTCTAGGCTTTTCTAATTGCTAACAAAGGTTAGAAACAGTAGGAGCCCATTAGTTTTCTTCAAGTGTGTACCTTGGCATAAATTATAGCTGCTGAATAGTAGCAGTAATTCATGTTACTGGCATAAGGTTATGAACAACATATACTACCGACAGACTGAAAACACTGGATAAATGTGATAGATTTTGACACTGATAAGCACAGTGCACCTGTTTTCAATCTGGACAATAGAGTCCTGTACACCAAAAAGGAAGTTTACCCTCTTTTTATTTAACTTCATGTCATTAGTCTTGCTTTATGTTCCATTATTTCTTTTTAACTAGCCTGACAGCTGAATTTAATATCTCTCTTTGCCTTTCTTGCCATGGACCTCCAAATCATCACACAATCACACAATAACAAAATGCTGTGGGTAATTGTTAACTCGGAGTTGTCTGCATTTGTTTTATATTTTAAAAGTGCTTAATAACTTCCACTATTCCTAAATGTCCTTCTGCAGAAATTGAACAGCTGTGATTTCCTTAACTGCATTTTCCTAGTCATATCCATAGAACTGTTAAAAACAGTAACTCTGATGCTGACTCATTTCCCATTGTGTCCTACGACATTTGTGTTAAGTGACTAGAATAGTAGGATTCAAAGTTGTTTTACTCCTGAACTGAGTGGTAATATATTACTTTTAATGCCAGTTCCAAAAGACTGTAAATCAAAACTGCAAACTCCTTTTACTTATTTTTAAGAAGGAAATTGAATGTTTCCTGATGTTACTTAATTGGTACATTCAAATAAAAGACAAGTGTCTTACCAAATGTGAAGAAAGGTTGCTTTGACTGATTAATAAAAAGAAAACTGCTTATCTTTTAATGCTTGATAACATCTATTTGGCAAAAACAGGTGGTGCACAGGTTTGTGTTCCAGTGATAGATTCTAACAGTTCTGTATGATCTCAAATTGACACTGAGACAATTTGCTTCTAGCTAGTGTTTCTACAGCATTTTTTTCCCAGGTTATACAAAGCACGTGAAAAAAAGCTTCTGTCTTACTTTGATTTCTTTCTTACGAGACAACATATGCCAGGTAATTGTCCCAGGTCTGGAACTTTGTGGCAAATGAGTTAAAGAAATTTCTTCTGGAAAATTTTAGAATATCTCCCTTGCAAAGACTAAGAAAGATTGGAAATTTTAGATTCTTCACTCCCTGGTGTGGTGTCTTCTTTTTTCCTAGAAGAAAAGAAAGGCAAAATAAAAAAATATATACATCTGAGATGTTCATTTCCAGGCATATGCAGACTAGCTATAATTGTATTGCATTTTCCACTATTGCAAGGCCTTTGGAAGACATTTTTTCCTTGATGCATCTATCTGTCCCACCCACATTCCTATTCACTCCTCATAATAACTCAGTATTGTAACGTTTGGCCTTCTCTGGTAAATTGCTTGTATTTTCTGGTGAACAGCCTGTCCTTCTGACTAATTTCATATAGCTAAAATTAAAAACAGCACTGAGCTTTTCTTTACTCAAAATATGTTTTTAACATAAATTGATTAGTTTTTTTATATAAGAAGAGATAAATCACCCGAAGCTGGGCCTATGTCTGGGAGACTTCAGTCTCCAAATACCATTAGTATTACAATAATAAAAATTGGACTTTATAGAGGCCATCCTAATTTAGCTAGAGAACTGCCCTCCTGACACTATCATTATATGAACACAAAGCTCTTTCTATTCTCAGCTCCCACTTGCAGTTTATAAATAACTGTGGTGATCTGTACAAAAACAGGTTGCAAACAAGACGGAAGGGACCTGTAGTGAAAACAAGCCTATATTTTTGCTGGAGCTTAATTATTGTTTGTACTGCTGCAATGATCGCAGTCAAAGTACTAGAATGCTCTGCGTGCTTTAGGAATAAAATTTGTCCTTTTCCTTTGCGATTTTGTGGGAATTATTCATAAAACAGTGTTAAAGTGGAGTCCTGTAATGGTACGCATGTTGTTAGAATAGTTGAGTTTAGAAATAGTTTTCCTTATAATATTCTACACTACCACTCGCTCTGCCTAGCACTGGGATGGTCACGAATGCTTGGTGGGATGATGGCAAAGAAGAGTAAAGGTCAAAGGAAGAGGCAGGCAGCACTGCAGCCTCTTTAGTTCAGAGGGAAAGGCATAGGGGCTTCTTTATCTCAGATCCCCTCAGAGCATATCATGTTCCAACAGCAATTAGGAGCTACTAAACATAAGTGGCAGCAACAGCGTGCTGGGGGCATACCAGCTACAGCAGCTGGCCTATAGACCATGTGATCTGGCCTGCCTGAGGAAAGGCACTATCAAATTAGGCTTTGGCTGGCAAATATCTCTGGGACAAAGAACAATTTGTATAGGAAGTAATGATCTTAAAAGTCACAATAAAAAAAAAAAAAATTGGACTTCTGCCAAGCAGCAGATTGGGAATTTTGGGAGCGTTTCAAGAGATCAGTTTCCTGTTGCAAGGGAATTACCATACACATTTATTCTTTTTCTTCCTTCAGTGCTTTTTTAGAGAAATGCTATTAAACTTGCAAAAAGACAGTAATATCCAGTAAGTCTATGGTCAGAATGCTCATTTCTCAGAAAACTTACCATAGTGTCTACCAGGTCTGCCCCTGAGACTGAAGAGCATCTGTCTTTGCAGTACAGTTTGTTCTTGTGACCTTCTTGTCCCAGGTATTTTCACCTGGAAACCCTTAAGTCTAAAAGCACATTGCATCTTCTGTTCAAAGAAGATCTGAAAAGAAACACAATAAAATGTTTAAGCACTTGGCCCCAGGAGTAAATTTCAAAACTGACAATTTGGCATCCATATGATATATATAGCACAGATAAATATGTAAGTGACTCAGAATGACAACAGGAAAAGTCGAAACCCTGTTGTCCAGACAATAAAAAATCCTGAGGACAGTGATATGTCTGAAATCAAACCTCTCCAGAAATGTCCCATGCAATGCCAGATTGCAGAAAAGCATTCCATTCCACCCATGACCCACATTCGTGAATTCTTTTTGAGAATAGGCTACATCTGAATATGTTCTTTTCCTCATGTGCATTGATGGAATGGTTTCAGAATAACTGTCTTGAGGTTAATATACTGCAAATGAAAGGATTGTCTTTAGCTTAAAATTTATTTTCAACTTCATACTCATGTTTCCTATTTTCTAATTGACACACTATCCATAGGAAGTAAATTATATTCCAGAAATGAAAATAACCCTTTTCAAATGGAGGCAGAGAGGAGAATAAGAACGTATAAACTAGTTAGATAACTGCGGCTCTCAGGAGAATACCACAGTAAACAATTGAGGAATTTTTAGATCTCAGTAAGTCAATCAAAAAGATCTGGAAGTCTTTCTCTACCATATTATACCAATTTAATCTCACACTAAAACAAGCAATAGGCCTTCTGGATAGAAGACAAGCAGAAAAGATTATATACATTAACCTGCAAAACATTTTTGACACTTTCCTGCTTACTTCAAGCAATCAAAGAAAAATATCTTGATTAAGTCAAGGTAGAATGAATGCAAAAACTTGGGAAACTATTTTAAGGAATATTTAAAGAAAAAAAAAATTAATTGTTTATTGCTCAAAGGGAAGGATGACTGAGTGTAAAACCACAGAAATTTTCATTACACATTCAAAAGTGTGTAATCAGTAAATTAGATTATCAAATAAAAGAGTAAATTATGACAGTTGTATGTTACACAATGTTTTAGAGACTGTGAGTAGAATAAATGACAATTTGAATGTTTAAACAAATTGGAGAAAAGATAACTGCAGATAAAAAAAATAAAAGAAAAAAAAAAAGAAGACAAATTTGAAGCATGAATTTATTCAAGGTTTACCAGAAGAACAACAGAAAAATGACTGGACAAAATTTCTCACTGTGTTTTTCAAGTTAAGGTGAATGAACACTATCTTATTATTGCCAAAAAAAGTGTTTTTCCTGGGATTCATACACAGAACTCTTGCAAATAACACAATATGAAATAGCATTTCTACACAAACAAACATAGACAGATCCTTGACTGCAACCTGTTTGGGACAGGTAAATTCAAGAAAGTAGTTAGAGAAGGATAAGAGGCAAATTATATGCTCTGGAGCAAAAGGCTGAAGGATCCGTGTTGGCTTAATTCCAGAAGAAATCTAAGCCTAAAGAGTCCCAATGGTGATTTAAGCAGAAAATCCATTAGTTGCTTAATAAAATAACCAAAGCCACGTCTGAAGTTCTGGGACGTATGAAGTTCCTTTAATTGCCATCTTTTCAAATGAGAAAACTCAAAAAGATTTGCTTTTAGGGGGGCCAGGTCATCCATATCTAAGACTGTAATTAAATTATTGATATTATATTTCCTCTTTTGTTTCTTATTTACAATGTCTGGCTTAGTTCCATAAAGAACCTCATCATTAGCAACGTAAAGTCAGCAGAAAATATACAAAAAGACACAGGGTTGAAACAAACAGATTTAGCCCTTATAAGTTAGAATACTATTTATCAGATAGAGGACCAAGGCTCCAATACAGCACTTCTCTCTTTAACCAAACAGGTGACTAACTGCTAGCAACAGGAAGGAGGATAAAAAAGTCTTTCTTATGCTACTTAGTGCAGCAGAATAAATTTGACAAAGAAATATGAAAAACATTAATTTTACTAATAGTGCTTAATTTAAACTTGTTTCTCATAATAATATTTCTAATTTCAGAAAAATCAGAAGACACCATGTATGTTGTCATGAGCAGAAAAACTGTTTTAAGTAATCCAAATTAGAGGGAGATATCAGGTGTTATTGATCAATATAGACATTAAAAAATCCAGAAAATGGTGATTCCAAAGGTCTCTTTTTCATGTTAGAAGGCATTAGCCCTTTGTTCAAAATCACACCTGAAATCTTCTACTTCAACATTGTGTATGGTCAAAACCACTTTTTTTTTTAATGAATATTTAAAGATAAGAACAGCAGAAGACTAGGATTCAACTTGGCTGAATGTCCACATCAGAAGGCAGTAATCAGAATCCAAGTTCCTGTTTCTGTGTCACACTAAATTTATGCCCATATTTCAGGTCAAGTATACTCACAGTATACCACAGAGCTTCATCAACCCTGCAGTCTAGGATTTGTCCTTTCTAAATTGACATTAATCTAATTTCCAGCTTTTTAGTGTTCAGTCTTACATTATGCTGACATTTAAAATATGTTTGAAATATACATTCACTCTTTATTCTTTCAAATGCAGCAATAATAAATAAATTACTAGTAGTTCATGTATTATCCTGAAATGTTTGAGACTTCCGTTTAAATCATTATCCTGAATCAAACAGACCTGATTTGAAACCCAGTTTCCTGTTTCTCTAATCACTAGTCAATTCTGGACCATCCTGAACCAATGATAATATGATTCCACTATGGATAAAATGGATAAACAATCAGAAAGTTAGAGACCAAAAGCATAAGAAGGCAGACACTTAGCTAATACATATGGCACAGGTTCCAGCAAAAATTTTTACATATTGCTAGGGTGGAAGTAACTCTAGTCACTCACTATATACTAGGATTAAGCTGGTCTTCTGAGTGATTCAGATTCAAATCTCAGAAGAAGGAACAGAGGATTAAATTTAAAGTCTTGATATCTTAAGAAGTGGCTTGACCCTACAGTAGAAGATCTACACCACCACGTTCTCACACTTGGAAACCATGTGAAGCCCTTCATTTACTTTGCTTTTCTTAAAACTACACAAATAATTTTAGGTCAAATGCACCTTTTTCTGTTGCAGAGATGAAATGATGATTGTTTTTGTACCTTACGGTTTCTGTACCTGAAATGCTTTCCCAGTAAGTCCAATAAAGAGCTAATATAGATGTCTGAGAGGCTGTAATGCCCCAAACATTGGAGTACATTCATGACAGATTAGAAAAGCATCTGCCAACAATGATATTCCTTTATCCATAACTCCTTGGAACAGGAAAGTGGGTTGGGTCACTTCCTTTATTTTTTTCCTCTAATTTTCTGTCCCTCAGGAAGGAACAATCTGGTTTTAGCCCTAGCAAAGCAGAAAATCCTCCCACAAGCTTGAAGATCGCAGGTTCCATTTGAATACGAGAAATTTAGATTCAACTGCACATTTCTGAAATATGGACATATGTTCTCAGGGCTTGCAAGTACTCTAATTGTCCATTTAATTTGATACTCTGAAATATAATATTGCCATTTAACATCAGGATGATGAGTTAAGAGAACATGCTGATATCCTGATGATTAAAGGTAGAAAATCACGTCATGTGGAATGTTAAATGTACTGTATCAACAGGTTCAACATATTTATCAATAGTCACATTTGATTGTACTGCAATCCTATTAGTTTTCACAAGTGGATAAATTACTCACAAGGCTCTGGAGCACTGTGGAGATTTCACACTGACAGGCAGCTAAACTCCTCTACACTGCTTTCTCTTCCCAGTCCTCAAAGGAATGGGGGAAGAAAATAAGGGCTCAAGGGCTGAGATAAAGACAGGGAAATTGCTCACCACTTTCTGTAACAGGCAAAATAGACTCAGCATGGGGAGATTTATATAATTTATTGCCTATTACCAACAGACTAGCAGTGAGAAGCTAAAAGCAAACTACAAACATCTTCCCTCTATCCACCTTCTCCTACTTCCTGCCCTGAGCAGTGCAGAATGGGGAATGGGGGCAGTGGTCACTCCATAATGCATTGCATCTGCCACTCCTACGTTGTCAACTCTCTGATCCTGCTCCATGTGAGGTCCCTCTCACGAGATGCCATCCTTCCCCAAATGATGCCACGTCGTCTTCCCCGAGGCTGCAGCTCTTCAAGCACTGCTCCAACAACAGGTCAGGCCTTTCATGGCCTTTGTGGCCATGTGGGCACATTGCTGGATCGAGTCCAGACAGCTGTTGACCAGCTCCCTCAGGCCCTTTTCTGCCAGACAACTCTCCAGCCACTCTTCCCCAAGCCTGTACCACTGCATGGGGTTATTATAATCCAAGTGTAGGACCTAACACTTAGCGAAGTTGAATGTCATGCAGTTGGACTCAGCCCATCAATGCAACCTATCCAGACTTAAACACAGATGGAATGGTTGAGGTGGCTGCAGAATTTTGCATCTAAGACATAGAAGCAAATATGTCCCACTGCTCTTGCTGTGGAGATATTAACTCTCTCTAAAAATAGCTACCTGTGTGACATCAGAAACATGTTGATGTAATAGCTTGTTTCAGAGAACAGGGTTAAGGCTGAGATGCATGTGCCTTCAGCCTGCTTTGCTGAAAACACATATGAACATGTCAGCTACAACAGAATTACTCCCCAGTCTTGGCTTTCGTGGCAAGTTCAGAAATATTAGTTTGAAAAACTTTTTAAAGGCACATCTCATTAGGGGTACAAAGGAGGTCTTTCAGCATAAATAAACTACTTGCACAGACAAACCAAAATATATTATTCCTCATATTCTCAATAGGGTAGGGGTCCCCACTACTAGTTTGGTAGGTATAATTTCGGCCAACAGTGTGAACATGACTGCTGGCCAAAGCAATGTTCTGCTCAAGTCCTGGGAAAAGACAGTTTAATTACACACATAGCATCTGTGAAGGCTTGTGCAGAGTTCATCTGGCAGATTGAAAGCAAAATAGCATAAGGCCTACAAAACTATTCAAACATCAGTGTTGCAAAAACTTCATGTGTAATGATAGTCTGATACACTCTACCCCACTATCCGCAAGACCAAATGAAAGTAACGTAAGAAAGACTTAGCATACTTCTGTTTTCATGAATCAGTTTACTCAAGCAAAATGCAAAAGAAACAAGGGATATTAATTCTCAGCATCTGACCATGGAGTATGCTGGTTCTTAGGTGCTTTCTTGTTTAAAACAAGAAGGAAAATCTGCTGTATTTATCTTAGGAAGTACAGAAAACTGTACAACTTTCCCTTGTGCTGAGTTATGACTTCCAATGTGATTTTGAAATAAACTTTGTTTTCTCCTATTATTAGTTAGTCTTAACGTGTTTGTGAGTTTTGATTCATAGGATTCCATGTATTTTGTTTTTCAGGTGATTTGTTTTTTCCTATTAAATTCAAAACTTCAGAGGTATGAGTACAAGTATATCCTTTCTAATACAATGACAATTATGATACTATACAAAGGAGAAATATTCAATAAGCAAAGAGACGAAAGGATTATGCATGCCAAACAAGAAAAAGTAATTTTTATTTTCTATGACATGTTCTAAATTCCTATCTTGTATAATAATTTTAATTGCCATTTAACAAGCATAGGCTTGTGTTTGAGCCCAGAATTGAAGTGCAACAGATCTTCTGTTATCAGCTTTTGCTTACGTCTATCAATTCTTAATTCAAACATCAGAATTAAAATTAAAGGCAGGAATTAATGATAGTAATGAAATTCCAGCAGTAAATGACAAGACAAACTTTGAGTATAGTGACAGTAGATCTCATCAGTTGCTGGAAGCATACAGTGAGTTATATGAATGGACCTGTAATGTTCTCCTGTCTCAGTCACTGCTGAACAGGCAGTGAGTGACTGATAGCTGCAGTAAAGAATACAGAATAAGCTCAAGTCTGAGAAGTTTTCTACAAATGCTTTCACGACATCTTTTAATCCATACAGAACTGGAATACAGGAAGCTAATGATACGTTTGAAAAAACTCCACTGTTCTTCAGCCTGAACTGACTGAGGAGAGATTGCTGTTTAATGGTGGCTGCAGCACTAACAGCACAAGGCAATACAATCTGTGGTTAATGTTTTAGACCAGGAGCATAAATGAATTTTCACATTCTTCCAGAATAATGTTTTGAAAAGGAATAGTTACGAGGCTGTGTAATTGCTGTATACTCTTGTAATTGCCGTGAAAATGTCAAAGATATTATTATTAAAGTACTAGCTTAGCAGCCTTCATGGTTGGCATTGGTGCAAGCCAGTAACAGAAAGATCAGAATTAGATTTCAGTTTTGTAACAGTAGCTGTATAGGATCTTTACTGCACAATTTCCTACACAGTCATAGCAAATATGGAGAGCACCAAAGGCTCTGTTTGTCACCCAGGCTAGGCTCTGATTCAGTTCTAACATCCTCAGAAAATATTCCCAGGCTGTCAGCTTGAACAGCTTACAGAGATAAACACTGTGATATATCCAAAATGTCAGACCATTGGATTGTTCCTAAAAGAATGTAGAGAAAATCTAACATAAATGAAATCAACAAGTATGGGCTTAGACTCCTTAAATAGGAATACGTAAGTAGGCACACTGTAAAAATGGATAAGAACAGAACACTTATTGTGAGCAGCATCTTTCAAAAAAAAAAATTGAGACTGTTTTTCCTTCAAATTAATCCTGTAACACTGCTTAAATCACCATCTACCTGGATTATCTGTTGCCTAAGTGCCAATTATAAATGTTAAACCTGCAAAGTGACAGCTCCACTACAGCAAGCACGTGGCTTTTAAAGATCAGGCTGTGGTTTAGATTATTTCTTCAGTCACGAATAATCTTTCATTTGCTGAACTCCAATGTTTTAACACATATTGGTCATGAAGTCCATAGCAGAGACAATATTTTACTGAGTAAACAGAAGCAACATGAGAAATCCACTGAATTTTCTGGATAAACAGCTGAAAAAGGACTGCACAATGTGTCCTTGTACTTAAGAGCTATCAATTTACTTCAGTTCCTCTAATCTTTTCATGGCTGATATTACTGAGTTCCAGAAAGAAACAGATATTACCTTCTCTGTCAAAACCAGAACCAATTTTAGAAGTTGAAAGTGGAAAACTATTACTATCATTAAAGCATATAGACAAGATGTAGCCAAAGATCATGATGCCATATTGAAATCTTTAGCGTGTCACACCTTGTATATGAAATGCTTGTTTACATTAATGGATGAAAAAGTCTCTTCCAAATCCTGATAATGAATTCAGAATTTAATAAACATGTATGGAAAAAAAAATCTCCTACTATAAGCTAAATTCTGTGTCACACTTCAACCTCTTTATTCCACTCAAAAGGACAAACACATCATATGTATCTCTAACACATCGGTGGAGAAAATTCCACAGCAGAAAGTTTCCTCCCTCTAGCATAAAGCACATCTGTTCCATCAGTCTTCCACCAGAACAGCTTCCACAGGTGCAGCAACAGAGGGCTTGGATTTTTGCTGTGAGCATGCTGGCCCATGTCCATGGAAATAGAACAGGCATCCCAACTGTACTGCTGAGTGAAACTGAGGCATAGGAGAGAAAAGAATTGATGCTTTTAGTCTAAAGTGGAAAACAGTCATGAGGCTTTTTAAGGAACTGAACAAAAGGATGCAGTTTGAGAATCGATTTTGACCAGAGACGTCCATCAGGCAAGAAGAGTAAAATATACTAAACAAAAATGGAATAAATGAGATCAAGCTGTGGGAATGAAGATGACAGTTTAAAATGACAAGGGCAAGAAATTTAGAAATTTAGAAGAATTTCCTGTATACAAAGAAAAGATCATCAGTCAAAAGTATAAAGCAGAAATTAAATGGTAAATGTTAATGAACTTTAGAAACATTAAAAGCTGAATTTTCATATAAGACAAAATTTAAGAAATTATGTATCTCTGTTGTGATAAAATGAGGGGTTTGAACTAGCTAAATAAATACAAATAAAGGATCTGCTACTAAAACCCTTCTTTTCCTATTAGACTTCCTCAAGATGTGAAAAAAACTATTTTGTAATTTATGATCCCCTTTGTATCTCAGTCTGTGAAATTTCACCAGTTATTCCTGTATGGAACTCAGTAACCTCTATTTTTTTTTCAGAGCATGTGAATTTGTATGACCTCTTATAATTCATTTCACCTTTCTTTTCAAATTATGAAACTTTCAGGAGCATGTATTTTCTCCCTGTGAGGTATCTCTGAATCCATTTTTTTTTTAATTAAACAGGAAGAGTTCTTCATGTCTCAGTAACTTTTTCCGGTCTTCAGATACTTTCTCAACCTGCAGTCTCATCAACACATCAATGTCTCTTCTAAAACAAGTCTCTGGATCAATCACAATTCAAGCACAAGGATTACACAGACTATTGACTTGTGCCTCATGCTGTCCTGTGGCCTCTCCCACTCCATTGCCCTATTCACCAGAAAGTCACTCAGATCATGGAATCTGAGAGAGACCACAGCACTGAACCTAATCTGAGGAGGGAGGAGAAAAGGGGTAAGTGTAAAGGGAAGGATAGGTAATAGGGCAAGTAACCAAATGTCACGCACAGGCTTCAGGAATAGATATTTTTTTAATGAGAGTAATTTGAGAAGTCAAGGGCCAACAGAACTGCATACAGTATCTCAACAGTTGGTATCAATGCTATACAAAATTAAAAATATCTCTAACTCTTATCAAAATTTCCTGTTACTTATAAATGGATCACAGAAGGATCACTTTTACTGTTGCCACGCCACTTGCCCTGGGAATTCATATTGACTTACTTGTCCATTCTGAGTCCCAGACTCTCTTCAAAGTAACAGTAGCATTTTTAAAAACTTAAAAAATTTGCTTGTGTTCCAGGTTCTAGATGTATGACCTTGCTTGTGGCTATACCGAAGTATATTTTTGAGTGGACACAAGTTACTAGATAACCTCTGCATAATTACTTCAACATCGTTGCTACTTGCTATTTATCAGTCTCTGCATCACTCTTTTTTTTTCAGTGATAATTAATTATACTCCTTTGATAAAATTGTTTGAAAACATGAATATTTAGTGTTCCAGACATGCAGTTACTTTCATGCCAATCTTGTAATCTTATCAAAGCGTTAAACCAGCTTTCTTTGACAATAGCTATTTTCCCTAGAACTATATCAATTTGCACTAATTATATTCTTATCCTTTAATTTTTTTTCATTTGTTTTAATCAGTTTAATTATAGATAAGTTCTCTATTAGATGACAGTCTAACCAGTTCATGGTCAACCCACTCCACCTTTCTAAACATTGGCATAACATGAGCATGAACACAGCCTTCTGAAATTTCACCACAAAAACCTATAGTTATTATTAGCAAGTCAAAGATCTAACTAGAAAACTCTTCAGTGTGTACGTCAGTTCCATACAGACAGTCTAGTAACAGGCATGGCTTTAGTATCGATATGAAATGCCCCTAATTTCATTCAAATTTAAATAAGGATTAGTACACAAGAAAACAAATTCAATGAGACAAAACTGCATTCAACTGATACTGAAACAAATTCAGATTCTGATATTTCTTTGCAGTATGTAACTTTTACAGATCCCATAGAAGTAGGTACTAGCAAAAAAAAATAATAATAATAATACAAACCATTTCATACAATCATAGACAGGTTTAGGTTGGAAGAGACCTTAAAGATCATCTAGTTTCAAACCTCCTGCTGTTGGCAGGGACATCTTCCACTATACAAGGTTGCTCAAAGCCTCTTCCAACCTGCCCATGAACACTTCCAGGAATGGGGCATCCACAGCTTCTCTGGGCAGCCTTTTCCAGTGCCTCACCATCCTCACAGGAAATTATTTTCTTCCTACTGCATAATCTCAATCTACCTTATTTTAGTCTAAAAATCCTTGCCCTATCACTAAGCTCCCTGGTAAAGAGTCTCCCCTTTCCAGAAGGCCCTGCTTATATCCTGAAAGGCCACAATGAAGTCTCCCCAGAGCCCTCTCTTCTTCAGGCTGAAGAAACCCAGCTCTTTCTGCCTGTTTTCGTAGGAGAGGTGCTCCAGACACTTGTGGCCCCACTCTGGACCTGCTCCAACAGGTCCATTCCATGTCTTTCTTATGCTGCAGATCTCAGAGCTGAATGCAATACTGCTGGTGGGTTCTCATGAGGGTAGAGTAGAGGGGCAAGATCACCTCCCTCACCCTGCTGGCCACGCAGGTCTTTTGATACAGCCCAGGATATGATTTGCTTTCTGTGCTGCAAGCACACACTGCTGGCTCACATCTGATTTTTCATCCACCAGTATCCCCAAGTCCTTCTCTGTCTGGCTGCTCTCCATCCATTCATCTCCAGTGTACGTTGATACAGGATTGCCTTGACCCATTTGCAGCACCTTGCACCTGGCAGTGCTGAATTACAAGAAGGTTGACAGGAGTGTTCATTTTTTTTCCTACTGTAGCCTCTTATCATAAAAGATGTATCCATTTTCCTAATGATAATTGCCTCTTTTCTGAATCCTCCCACAGGTTTATCTTTACAAATATTGCTATTTAAAGTTCTTCAGAGTCTTGTCACGTTCTTTGTTACTTCCTACCTCTTCAAACCACTTTGCCTCCTCAGTACACTGGTTTGGACTTGTAACTATTCTTGTCTGTCTCTACAGTAAATACCCTTGTATGAAATAGTAGGCTACTTTACTGACTCTCTTCTAATATTCCAAGTACCTCTTGTCATCTTAGATCAGAAAGCACAGGGACTGTGTCTTACAGGGTGATTAGTATGACATACTTGACCACAACAAAGGGGTACACTACTACCATAATGCAAAGTGATATAAATATTTAAATGATGCAAACACTGCTTCCAGAAAAAAATAAAAATAACAAAGCAAGGTTTTAGACCAAAAGCTTTCTGAGCTAAATCTTAGGGAATATAATTTCAAAGACAGTGCCAGTGATCACCAGTGACCCTTATTTCCAGCGTAAATTACTGTGCTACAGGACCAAAAGGCTGTTGCAGCAAAAAGAAATTTGATCCTAAAATGTGATCAGTTAAACGTGCAATGAAACAGTAAACAAAAGCTTGCATTGTTGGAGGAAAAAGCAGCAGGAATTAAGGGAGGCAGAGAGCGGTTCAACCTGTCTCACAGCTCCGTTCAAAGCAAATTCCTCAAGCTTCATCGACAAGAGGGAAGTTTTGCCTACGTTTTTCCCTAAAAACCTTCTTAACTTTGTAACCACCAACAAACAGCATTCCAAGCAGCCATTAACCTCGGCATCGTTATTTTATAGTATTCTGAGCACATTTTCAAGTTTTACTCTGAGAAGTGTAAGCAGCTACAAGTTCACCAGACACACCTCGACTCAGTAAATACAAAACACAAGCGTAAATAAACACGGGCTGGAGGTATTTATAGCTCAGAAAGGCTGATTTTATTTCCTCGGCTACCAGACAGAAATTAGCTTGTGCCCGTGTCATCTCAACATGGGTGGAGGGAAAGGTAAAACAGTCAGAGTAACATCTCTTCCACATGACAGTCATCACAAAAACTGCCTCTGTTTGAAGCACAAGAAAGCGCTGCGAGCTCCCCCTTCGCCTTTCCCAGCGCAGCAGCCAGTAACTGCCGCTCGGCGTGGCCCCGGCGCAGCCCCTGCAGGCGAATCGCGAGCGCCCCGCGCTACCCGCATCCGGCCCGGCACTGGCGCCGCCCGTTTCATTTCAGCAACCGGTTCGCGCCGGCCGCCTCCGCCTCTCGGCGCCCGTCCGCCCTCGCACGGCCCTGCGGGGCCACGCCCCCAGGCGGCCTCACTCCCGCCCCACCCCGCGAGAGGCCCCTCTGATTGGCCGAGTGTGCTGCTCGTCAAGGCCGTGCGCCAGCGAGAGGCGGGCCCCGAGGCGCAAGTGCAGGAGGCGGTGCTCGGGCTCTCCCCTTGTGTCGCCGCGTCCGCGTCGCGCCAGCCGCAGAGCCGCCCGCTGCCGCCGTCGCAGCTGTATGCTCCAGCCCCGCTCCGCCGCCGAACCCCCTCCGGCAGCTTCGCGGCCTCCAGCGCCTCCGCCTCCTCCTGGTTCCGCTCCTCCTGCCCCCGGCGGTGGCGCCCGCACCCCGGCTGTATGATCAGGCTACAGTCTTCAATGAGTAACCATATTCCTGTGAGTGTCGCCACCCGCGCCCTCGCCCCGCTGTCCTTGTGCGCCGGCTGCGCGCCTCTCCCCCCCACCCCTCTGCCTCCTCCATGTTGACTCTTTGTTCTACTACCCGGGCGGGCAGCAGGGAGCGGCCTCGTTGCGCCTCGCTCACCCTTCCGCCCCGCTGTCGTGTCGGCCCGCGTCGGCCGCGAAGTCGCTCCGTGAGCGTTCCCGGCGGTTCTGCCCGCGGCCTGGCCTGGCCTGCCCTGCCCCCGCGGCAGCCCTGAGCTCGTGGCGAAGGGCAGCGCCCGGGGGTGCGGCCCTGAGGGGCCAGGAGCCTCCTGTTGGGGGAAGGCCGGGCCGGGCGGCGGCCGCGGGGTACAAGATGGCTCCGCGTCGGGAGCCTGGCGGGAGCGTGATTCGAACCCGTGACCGCCGCGGCGGAGGCGCCGGCTCGGCTGCCGGCGGCGTGGCGAAGCGGGCCTGGAGCACCGCAGCGAGCGCGGCCCTCGGGGCTTGTGAGGCCGGGACAAGCCTCGGCTTGCCCGCGGGTCCCCGCCGGTCAGGTGGCGCGGCGGGACGGCCGGGAGCCAGGCCTGGGCGGGTGGGGGGAGGGAGCGGGCGGGGCGGTAGTCATGGCGGCTCGGCCCGTCCTGCGTTGCCCCCGGCTCGGCGGACACGTGCGCGGCAGCCATCAGCGGGCTCTTTGTCCCCGCTGCGCCCAGGTACGTGAGGCCCTTCCGCGGGCAGCCTCTCCGGGCACGGCCGAAGCCAGTTGTGCGGCAGGACTCGCTGCTGCCCGGCTCTTAGAGATCGACAGAGGAGGAGGTATTTATGTGCACGTCGAAGTGGATTTTTCTGTACAGTTGCCAATTTACGGTTAGAAGCTCACAAACGTAATAAAATATTTTGATGGAACCTGTTTTTGAGACCTTTCTTCCTCCCCCACCGTAGTAATCTATGGTGCCTCACGTCTGTGACGGCTGAGCACACGCAGTGTATCTTACAGCACAACCATGGTGAGGCTTCTTTGCAGCAGGACGCCCTTCAAAAGGCAGAACATGATCAGAACTGAGTTGCTATCAGCGGGTAACAATGTGGTCAGGGACCATTTTGTGCAGGTCTCAGTGGCTGTCAGCTACAGGCACAGCAGATGCTCAGATATACACAGCCCTTGTGCTCCAGGGTTCCGTGATTCTAGTGTTTCTTACTGTTGCTGGAGACAGCTTCCAACATGTCTACCTGTGTCTGCAGAGCTGCTGAAGCAATGACTCAGAAGTGTGAACCCTGTCTCCTTGTAACTTCATTAAACTGTCAGATCAGAAAGCCTGGAGATGACACGTAAATGTCAGCTCTTATTATTCCACTGATGGAACAGCAAAGGGCTTTGAAATTTTCTTGCAGGATCAAAACTGTTTTAGGGGAGCAGTGTGGAAGAGCACAGAAATGGCAGAGATGGGAGGAAATGTGAGAATGAGGAAGAGAACTGACTGACAGCTCCAGCAGGGGCCAAGCCATGTTGCTGTCTTAAGTGAGGCTGAATGTCAGGCAGTAAATAAATAGAACTTACCCTGATCTAATAACTCCTATTTTGTGAAAACGTTTTTGCTGTGACAAAGATATGCTGCATAATAATGCTGGGTCTGCCTCTGTGTGTAGGCAGACTGTAAGAGAGCATTTTTTCTTAAAGCTAACTGGAATTCCCGGATAAGGGTAATGCTGAATTCCTAAGTAGGTTGGCACCTTAGAGTTTTTCAAAAAATAATAAAACTCAGTCTATAAAATCAATAAAGAGGTAATTGGTAAAAGTAGATCCATAACTCTTTACAGCTTCTCTTGCAGATTAAGAACTTACTGTTTGGCACTGATATTAAATGATGAAATAAAATAACTCTTTACATGTATATGTTTAAAACAGAGTAGGTTTTGAGTAGAGTGAAAGGAATTATGTAGTTTGCGTAAGTGATGGAATGTTGTGTCACTTTGAGACTGTTCTTGGTTTCAGGAACTCAGAAGATGCATTAGACAAGGGAGTGGAATGTTTTTTGGAATGTCTTATTTTCCCCAATGTCTGTTAAGGTTTTTTCACATGTTCATTTGCGGTGCAAGCAGGAGAACTATGAGAACAGTCATGTGTCTTCTGTTTCATCTGTGGAAGTTGCATTGACTTGTTATACAGGAAGTTTTGAGATAATCTTTTCTTCCCCAGAACTGCATACTTTAACCACAAGAAACATCCTTCTTTCGCAGAGAGTCTTGTAGGGCATTTGTAATAAACCTGTGGCATCTTCTCTTTGTGATGTGAGAGTGTATTTTCTTAGGTTGAGTGTTACTTTCTCTGGTCTGAAGTGGATAATTCTGTTGCAGTGGGTGTCATAACAGATGTTACAGTGTACCCTGTAGATAGGAGGTGAATCTCATCAACAGTCTCTAATGAAGATGTGCCTTTATTTTATGGAGTGGCTCTGCTGTTTGTACCTCTTACCCTCCCGCTCCTTTGGGTTTATCTTGGTTATCACCTAGGCTTTCAGTAGTACATGAAGGTCAGGGTACTTGTCCTCCTGTTTTTTAAAAGTAGGCATTTTCAAATTGTCATGAAATTCACTTTTTAGTTCCCTTTTCTAGGTATGATTCTGTAGGTTCAGTAGCTAAGTATCTGACTTGAGGAATATGATCCCACGTAGTTGATTCTGGAGATAAATGTTTGTTCAAGGAGCAGGTGGATTGAGCAACTGTGAACCATCTTACACATGTTTTGAAAGCAAAGTGCCATGCAACTGTGTACTTCTGTTCTCATGCTTCTAAAGATACTACCAGTCTATGAACAAGAGTATCAGCAGCAAGGGATAGCATTGCATCTCTTCCCTATATACATGTTGGTACCAACCTGATAGATTTTTCATAAGCAGTCTTTTCCAGATATGACTGACTATTTCGAGCGGAGAATAGATGTGTGAATCTGTTTGTCAGTGGGGACGTATATTTCAGCTTCCTGTCCCAAAGAAGGGCATGAAAGAAAGCTTTTCTTTACATGACGTCTTCCTCTTGCTTGAGTAATTTATTCTCTGATTTCTTCCAGCATACATGATAGATGGAACAATCATAGCTAATGTGACTGTCCCTTATTGGACAGGGTAATTTCTCTTAGTAGTTGATCTTGGTATATTAACCTTCCCTATGTTTCCAAGTTTTTTCTGGATCTGAGAGTCTAAAGGTAGCTTGGCTTTGTGTTACTAATAGAAACTGATGCTTGTATGTAGAGCGCTCTGAATGTAATGCCTCCTACTTATTTCCGTGGAAACTGCAACGGCTACAAGGAGCACAATAACACTGTTTGATACAATACTTTCTCAGCTACAGAACAATTTTTTCAACAGTCACCACCATTAGCTATGCATTTTCACCAGTGATGAACAAGAGCCTGCATGCAGTGCTTGTAAAAGTTTGCACCAGCAGAGGTGACCCATTCTTTCAGAGCTGCTATGATGATGGTGTTGTTGCAAGGAATGTGTTGCCCTCATAGTCTATCTTTATTAGCCCAAACAGCTGAGAAGGCACCAAATCTGGACTGTGTTGCAGGACAGTCCAGCTGAGACTGGCAGTATGCTCCATGGTCTTCAAACTGCTGTGGACTCTGACGTTATGTATTGCAGGAGAAAGGTTGTCTTGTTCTGCGGCCTGACTCTAGAAGTTCAAGTCCTCAATTTAGTCAGTGTGGCAATGTAATGGTCAGAGTTCATGGTTTGTTCAGGTTCCAGGAAATTCAGGATGATCACCCTTTTCCTGTCCCAAAAGACAGTGCACATCACCCACTTTGATAGGAAATTCTCGTGTCACCTCTCCATGGACCGATGTTTTGATTCTGGCTCATAGTGGTGATGCTGGTCTTGCATCGTTACTAATGATGCGATCCAGGAAACTGTCACCTTCTGGCTTGTATTGGTTCAATAGGTCCTGACAAACTTGCATACAGTGTTCTTTCTGTTCTTGTGTGAGTGTTTGTGGGACCTACCTGGAGTAAACTTCACACTCTTCCAGTGTGTCCACCATTGTTTCCAATGCATTGGAACCCATTTTCAGCTTGGTTCACGGTTCAGGTTGTAGTCATCTGATTAGTGCAGATGAGCTGGCTGAGATACTCTTGATTTGATGATGTGACAGTAGTGCACAATCACGTGGAACATGGCTTGCCTTTTACATTTCTGTTGCCACTGCTGAAACACGCCACCCACCGCCTCACTGTGCTCCCATCCGTTGTTTAGTGTCTGTCAGCATTCAACACGTGTTGATGAATATCAGTGGGTGCCACTTTTTTCCCTATGGAATAATTCAGTTACATGCCTTTGCTTCAGTATGCGTTTCCATGTCTGTGGCTATTCTGTCAGACTGCCTCTCAGCTGCCATCTGTCACACAGCAACAAAATGTAACAGAATATTGGTGGGAAGGTTCAACCTGTACTGCCGTATCACCAATATCTGCCTCTGATGTCATGTGCCGAGATAATAAAATAAGAGGTGTTACCTTTTGAGTAGCCTTCATATCTCCAAAATCTTTCAGTGTTAGTTTTCCTCAAAGAAAACTCACTTTGAGGTAAAAACGGTGTGGTGGAGTACCCAGATTAATTATATAAACTACTAGTTAGTATCGTTCTGTGTAAAACCTTTGTGTGCAGTGGCGTGGGTTTTGCTTTCACTTGCACAGCTTTATGCTTTCATATCCTAACTTGATTTTTTTTTAGCTTACCTACCAAATAATTGCCTGAAAATTGTAATTCCAAGCCTCTTGCAAGTTGCTTAAGTCATTTAAATTCTGCCTAAGTATGAGGTGGTTTTAATTACTACAGCAGTATTTTTTATAGCTCAGTGCTGAGGGTGGATTTAGCCTTATACTCCAGCTTAATGATCTAATGCAAGTAGCATGCCCATATACTTGCCTTTAATTTTTATTTGACTCCTGGAACAGACCTAAACGAGGTTGGCTAAATCTCCTAGCATAGTACTTCCTTTTTACTACATGGAGGAGCTGATCTAGGTGTGGAGTTTTCTAGTTACCAATGAGGTAGCACACTCATCAAAGGAAAATGTGAGCTTTGCCCCTTTGTAATGTGGCAGCAGCTGTTGCCAAGGCAAACAGTCCGAATGAAATGCATGCTTAGTTAGGTCCTTAGTTCTCTGAGTTGGTAAGGTGCTGATGTGTCTAATTGCTGATTGCTAAGCCAGTATTAAATAAATTAATTAGTAGGTTAATTGCATGTAGAACTGAAACTTAACGTTGTGTAATGTACTTCAACTTTGGATTGTGGCTGCACCTTCTGGATGTGATAAACAATCTGCTTTAAAATGTAGATGTTATGACTCTGCATTGCTGCCTGCCTTCCTCTTTACCCCTGTGATGTGTTTGCCTGGTGTTCATCTTGAGTATTCCTAGTTGTATGTTAAGGGCAGCCAACATATCAGACTGGGTAAAACCCAATTACTTCTTACTTCCTGCCTACCCCAGTATGGGGTTGTGGTGGCTTGTTTCCAATTATTCAATGTTTGTTAACTCTCAAAATTCTTCATCTTGCACCTTGAAAAACCTTTTCTTTACCCTAGTGACCCAGTTCTATTTCATCATTTCCACAAGCTCACTTTCGTGTTCTTCTTTTTGTTTCTGACAGCCTTCTCTCCCTCATCCTCTGCTGGAGAAAATGGCCAGCTTGCCTTAGAAGTCTTAAAAAAGAGATAATCGTAAGATCTGCCAGCGCATGAGAAAAGCAGCATAAGACCTTGTGCAGCTGTGTCTGCTTAAAGCTGTCCTGTGCCTTTCTGCTGTTCAGCTTCTTAAACTAATTGAAAGTGATTTTAAATAAACCCTTTTCAGTTCTCTTTCTCAGCTGCTATTTTAGTTGTTGCCGAAGTCTGAACCTAGGTCTCCTTGGTGCATCACCTTACCTTTCCCTGGTATGGTATGGTTGGTATGTCTGATGATTCTTGAAATTCTTTGCATTCTGCTGGTTACTGTTATTCTGCTGACTATTCTGTTCTCTTCAAGGGATCCTTCTTGCTCCTTTTTCCATTATTTCTGTTTTGAGTTTTTGCTGTCGCTCAAGTTACATCACAGATAATTCTGAAGAGTAACTGGCAAGCTTAACCCTTTAGTCCTCATAAAAATGGTGGTGGCAGTATCTCTAGAGCAGCAGTGAAGTGTGTGTGCAACTGCTCTACTAATTGTGTTCCCTTTCTGCTAAGTTTTGTCATGCTGGTTAGCAGTTTTATGGTTTTTTGTTTCACTTTTTTTAGCCATGCTGTGAGTAAGGTGCATCCTTTAAAACTTACTGCCACACAGTTGCTTAAAAATGTGAAAGGGATGACGGGAGATGTTTGTGCTCTCTCTAAATTTCCTTGCAAACCTTGTGTGATGTATCTGATGCAGTCTGAACTCCTAATGATTTGTGTCTTCCCTGTTACCCTTAGTAGAACTCCTTCTTCTGCTGACTTAGGAAAGGAGGGAAGCCGTGTCTGCAACATTATTGCCATTCTTTAAAATATAGATCACTCTAAGAATTTCTGTACTGCTAGGATGCTCCGTGGAAAAAGCAACAATTAACTCATTTGATCTGTTGTGGCTTCCGCTCAATACTAAATATTGTTATTAATATAGATCCACTGTTGTCTTTGTGGCTTAGTGTGTGCAGCGGGGTCTTGATCTGGCTCCAAATCCTGGATGGCAGTTAGCAACTGTGACTTTATTGCGTGTAGCTTTTTCTACCTGCCATTTTTAATAGTGTTCTAAGACATTAGCTGTTGTCAGGCTATACTGCACAACTTTCCTTAGGATTTCATATTTTGAATTAATTTGCTTATGTTTGGGCAGCTTTTCAGTGCAGGGTATCTGAACATGTTGCTACAGTGTAGTTACTGTTTGATTGCTAGAAACTAGATTTATGGGGGCAGAGAATTGATACTACTGCCTCCCAGCTTGGGAAAAAAAAATCATTAAAAATAGTAAGTCTGACAGCAATTCTGTAATGCTGCATCTTCAGCTAACCTATTCCTAAGGTATCTTGGGTGATGTTTTGTTTGGACTTCAGAAAGGCATGAATTCTTTTCAGTGTTTGCAGTTGGCTGGCTAACGTAAGTCATTTTTCCGGCAGAGAAGCTGTAGGATTAGTGTTGGTTGTTTCTAGTACCTATGTATATTACATGGGCATCTGGTCCAGCTTTTTTTTTTATTTTTTGGGAGACAAAACTTACCTGTTGTTCTAATCCTTGGGGAGGAAGGACCTTCTGGGGGTATGATCAACAGTACTGTAGCTGGGCACAAATCTAGCTCCTGTGCCATAAGGTTCCAGAGTGCATAAAAGCATGTATTTTTGGATCATATACACAGCAACATCTGCAAATGAATACATAACTCATGGCAGTTCATCAGCTATGATGATGAACTTGCTGGTTTTGCATCTTGCAGTAACTTCGTATGCAAATTCAACCATAAGACAATAGCAGGGAATTACTGGGAAGGAATAACCAGTTCAATACATTTGCCTTTACATTGTTTTTAGCTAGGGTATAACTACTATCTTGATGTATTAATAGAGCAATGATGTGGAGAGGCAGTTAAAGCTAGATGAAAACTGCTCTGTCTTCAGCCTTAAGTATGTGAAATGTTCTTCTAGAAATCTGCATGCTTTGATGGTCTCAAAATGTTTAAAAGCTTTGCTAGGCCACAAAGATTTTTGCATTTGATTTCAAGGCCTGTCACACTCAAATATTTTTTCCTGGTTATTCTGTACATAAATTGATGATTTTTTTTGCATGCAAAGTAAGTCTTTAGGCTTTAAGACAGTGTTTTCTGTGTCTGTAGGCTGGTAGTTTTTCTTAAATATTCAAGTTCTCTGATGCTCAGCTTGAATATTCAAGGAATGTCATCCTTGCCTTTATGTAACCAGTTAAGGTCAGTGTAACTGTAGGTGTTGCGATGTCTCAATTCACAATAGGAAACATAAGCTGCGATTTGTAAAACTTGATACATTGTATTTGTACTACACTTCTGAGTGTTGAAGTATTTGAAAATATTAGCATTAAAACTACCTTATCTGGCATCTTTGTATTAAATAATGTAAATAGTATTTTTTTCTTGTTAGAAAGGTAACAGAATTTTCATGCAAACCTGATTCTTCAATTTAAAAAATAGACGTTCTGAAAATACTGATGGTCTCTGCTTTCATTTTGTTCATTTTATAATGCTGTCTTCAAAGTAACCTTATTTCACTTATGTTCATTGTGCTTTTTTTCTTGTCTCTTTACAGCAGTTCTGTGGTGTTCTTGGTCACACATTTATGGAGTTTCTGAAGGGCAGTGGAGACTACTGCCAGGCACAGCACGACCTGTATGCAGACAAGTGAACTGTAGAAATTCATTACTACTCCACCAAGAAGCCCCCTTAAGAGTGGTTGACCAGGATAAGAAGTATTGAATTGAAATTGGCAGAGCATTTAACAAAAGAATTCAGACCTGGATGGGGTAAACCTCAGTGCACTGCCTTTCTTTTGCCTCAGTATTACTGGATTGAAGAATTGCTGCTTCTTGTTAGGAGGTTCATTTCATTTCCCATTGCTCCCAACTTCATACTTCCAAGCACTGAGAATTTCACGTGGAGTATAGTGAAGTAGACTTCGGTTTCTCTACATCACTTCTATATTAGATTTTTTTGAATCCTTTCATAATCTTGTTGCATGTTTAACTAAATTAATATGGCCCGAATGAACCGCCCAGCTCCTGTGGAAATCACCTACAAGAACATGAGATTTCTAATCACACACAATCCAACCAATGCAACCTTAAACAAATTTATAGAGGTAAGGTCAGACTAGAATTCTTGTTAATGTGTTCTTATGCCTCAACAGCATGCTGTATTTAACTTTTTTTTTTTTTACAAGTGGAAGCTGTGTGAAGTGATACTGAGTGAGGCTGTGAACTCATTTCAAGTAGTGATGCCTTGCTTCACAAACCCACTGACAAATACATAGTCAGACTTTGGCCTTCACCAAGGCATGGTTCTGGATGTGAAGCACAGAAATAATTGTGTTGTCTGGTACATTGTATGTTTAGTACACTGCTTAGGTGTGAAAACAAGAAAGGTCTGGCATAGAAAAACTGAGATCTGCTAGCAATAGGAAATCATATATAGATTGATCTAAAGCAATATGATATTTCCTTGCTCCTACTGTAGTAATGAGTAAAAATAATGATTCAGTGTACATTGTACACCAAAAAGTTAGGAACTAATAATAGAATTGCAGTATACTTTCACTGCTTGTTTCCCTTCAGTATTAGCAAATGCTGGTTCTCCTGTAGCTTAAGAGAATCCTCTGTGAGTCACTGTTTACTTGGGTGAAATTTGTGGTGGTATACTTACAGTGCAGTGCATCCTGAGTTGCAGAAACTGTTTTGGTATGTGCTGAAACTCTTTCCCAGCTAAATCCATGTGTCTTGATGTATGTTGCTAATACCTGAATTTTCCATCTAAACCTTGCAGCTTGCATGTTGGAAGCATGAAATGTACAGCTGAGTGTATGCATATGATAAAAATAGCTTCCTCCAGGGTTACCTCTTGGTAAGGTTTGAGCTTGTAATGCAGTCCCTCCTTAGTAAGATTTAAGTTGTCTCCATTATTTCTCTATTTTATATGCCCATCCAGTATGGGCTAACAATGTATGAGAAGCACGGTGAATTAATCTTTGTTTGCATTTATACCTTCAAAGCTAGATAGTGTGGTTAAGCTACGTATCAGTCATATCCTTGGCAGTTGTAGTCTGAATGACAGGAGAATACAGGGAGAATGAAAAATCAATATACTGTTTTCCCATTCATGAGGCTTAATAGCAGAGTGGAAAGCTGGTTTTTCTTTTATCTTCTAGGTATAAAAACCCATGAACTGGAATGATTTATTGTCCTGTGCTCACCATTCTTATTAGTAAGAGGTTTTAAAAGCTTCTAGTTTCAAGTAGAGCAAGAAAAGAGGAAGATGTAAGCTTCACTCAGTATGTTTGTAGTGAAGCATCTAGCTTTGCAACCCAGGAAGCTGGCTATTTTTTTTAAAGGAATAATCTTTCAGAGATGGATTGAGTATTTCATTAGTGTTTGTTTGGATCCGACTTAGGAAAAAAACCCACCATCTTAATCTTCAGATACGTTTGCAGAAGAGCTTAAAAAGGTATCTGCCATTTGCATGGCGTTTTAGTTATTTCAGCTTTGTTCTTTACAGGCTGGCAAGCATTTGTGTTTTATTTACTGAAACTTTTGGAATAAGTTAGCTTATTAACCTATTGAGAAAATAAATAAATGAAGTCAGTTTACCATTAAAGCAGTTCTTTTTCACTCCGTAGGAACTTAAGAAATATGGTGTTACCACAGTGGTAAGAGTGTGTGAAGCTACTTACGATACTGCTCCGGTGGAAAAAGAAGGCATTCAGGTTTTGGTAAGTAATGTAGAAGCTGCGGTTTGGGGATTGTTTTTTTTTGTTGTTGTCCTTTCTTAAGCACAGCTTTTTATATGTTATATAGTCACAACCTTGATTCAGTTCTGTAAAGGCATTCTGGCAGCTCGTAAGCAGAAGTTATACAGATCTCTTCAGTTAGGGGTGAAAACTTTTGAGTAAACTCTTTCATTCAATGAAAACAGGCTGAGAAGAAATATATTCCTAATAGTGTTGAATTTTTTAGAAAATTATAAATTCTAATGCACACAGTAGTAAAAGTTCTATCTCTCTGTATGTATTCATGTGTTGTCTTATAGGATTGGCCCTTTGATGACGGTGCACCACCATCCAACCAGATTGTTGATGATTGGCTAAACCTCCTTAAAGTTAAATTTCGTGAAGAACCTGGTTGTTGTATTGCTGTACACTGTGTTGCTGGTCTTGGACGGTGGGTCAAGTTTTAAAGATCTGTTGAATTGCCATTCTTGGTCAGACTTCTTAAGATTTAGTAAAAAAACAGTTGGGGCAAATTTCAAAATAGTCACAGATCTAGTATTGGAAGGAGCTCACACCTTAAAAGTAGGTTAGATGACTGCAGATTGTTGCATGTAAAACAGACTTCTGTGCTTTTTAGTCAAAAGGTTTTCCTGTTCCCACAGCTATCAAACTACTAAGTGAAGTAAACAAAGACATTCCTGTACCAAGCATATTGACAAGTGTCATGTCGGTATTTTTTGTCTTGCTAAAGTCTTCCTTTTCTTATGGCTTTATTGACTTTCATCTGTAACTTTTTTCTATCCCTATTTACAGAGTATTGCCACTCTCCTGGTTATAAGGATATTGTAGCCGTTAGCCCCACCTAAGCACAAGGTGTTTTAGTGTATGAAGGAACAGCTTTCACCCATCAAGTGAAACAAGTGATAGGTCTGCTTCCCTCTCCCCCAGATTTGGTGGTTAACTAGTTGAAAAAAGTACCTAATTTTTATCATGTAAGGCTTCTTAAATCCTTGAACATGTAAAAAATATTCAGCAAGCTTGTTACTAGGTGCATGTATCTTTTGCTGCAGTGTAGCATGTTTCTTGTTTTCTGTGTGCTTAAAATTAAAAAGTGTAAATTGTTAATATTTGAGTTAGTGTCAGGCTTTCTTAACTAAAAACAGTGCTCTGTCAGATGAGAAATGCTGTGGCAAGCAAGGGGTCTCCCCCTCATGGTGGGAGGGGGATGGCCTGGAGATTGCATCTGCGGTTTTTATTGGATCTGATTTGACATCTTTCTTTTATTTTGGGTTTCCAATTGCTTCTAAGGAGGGTTTGTTTGTGGGAATAGAAACCCATGTGCAACTCCTGCTCAGAATTAATTGCCATTGAAAGAAATGGATAAAGATCACTTGCATGTTATTCCTGCTGACATCCCGTATACCTAAAGTCAGGTGAACAAAACCAAGGTTAACTAGAGCTAATTCCTGTCTTTTTTTTTAAAGAGAGGTGAATGGCTTGTAAGCATCTGGTATAATTGCCCAATTAACTTAGAAAAGCCTTCAGTCCTTATTTGATATTTCATGCCTGGGGAAGCAAAAGATGGAAGGACAAAGAAGTGGGAGAATTACACTGAGTGTCCACTGACAAATCCTAAACTGAATACATTATTATTTATTTATTTTACCAGAGCTCCAGTCTTAGTTGCTCTTGCACTGATAGAATGTGGAATGAAGTATGAAGATGCAGTGCAGTTCATAAGACAGTAAGTATGAAGCTAATATCTGTTTCCAAGATTTAACTCACCAACATACCTGGTCTCTACAGGGAATTGTGTATGCTATTCTTGTTTGTTCTTTATAAGACAAAATCTGAACCTTCTAACAAACTTTCTGAATACAATCAATGTTGTAAGACTTGTCCTGTGAAATGCCTATTTCTTCATGAGACAAAACACCTTAGAAACTAGGTTCTGTCCAGTAGTTGGAGCTAGCACTCATTTACATGTGTGAATCATCCCTTCTTTTAATAGATTGAAGCGTCCTAAACAATTCCCCCACTAGTCTTTTCTGATAGCCTACCTAAGAAAAATATTTTCTTACAGTTTTTGTAAGTCCACCCAAGTTTGATGAGAAAATGAGTAGTGCCAGTGCCCTAACTTCATAGGTATCAACTATATGTTAAAAACACTGCACTGCAAACAAAAAATAGTAAAATACTATTTGCATAATTGCCAAGCCTGTAAGGAATTGAGTTCAGTTGAGTTCAGCTTGTAGACCTTAACAGGATGTTATATACAAAATGAAAAATATGAAGCCTCATATAAAATATAGGTCTTTCATAGACTCTTGGTTTGAGCAGAACCAAGAAAGCTCTACTTCTGTATAGATGTGTTATAACTTATTCTTAGTATTGTAGTATTCTTAATTACTTTAAGAGATTGGACAGCTTCAACTGGCTTAAGGAGGAGACCATTTCACATCTCTCTGTAGCTTCCTTTTGAAGCTAAAAGCTTGCTAAGGATCTTATGCAAGATCTTTGTCTTGTGTATTTTAGGGGCTAAAACACCATCTAAAATACTGTGTACTCCTTTGACCATGTGGTCCACTGAGGTGTTTTTGAAAGGAAGCTACCACCCTCTTTTCTGGCACTTAGCTTTTAATTAGCCTTATTTTGGTTACAGTCCTGGTTTAATCGTGTGTTTTTTTTCAAGTGACCTAAAAATATTTTTCTCTAATGGATAATGTTATTTCACTGGGCAGTAGATTAATATTTTAAGGTATTTCTTCTTCCATTTAGGAAACGTCGTGGAGCTTTTAATAGCAAGCAACTTCTGTACTTGGAGAAATACCGCCCTAAGATGCGCCTGCGTTTTAAAGACTCCAATGGTCACCGAAATAACTGTTGCATTCAGTAGAGCCCAACAGCCTATGTTACTACTTTGGGATTAAAGGATGGAACCTAGAATTGAGCAGACTGCATGCCAAAGGCATGGGTCTAATATTTTTTAAGTAGTAAAGGAAGCTTCCATAGGAGTGTTTAATAGGCTAAAAACTTAGTAGTAATGCAACTTTGTGTTTAGATAAATATCCATCTGTTTGGAGACCCGGTAAATGTTTTTGCTGTACCCTATTTCTGAGCTGTCTCCTTTTTTATTAATTACCACTTGAAATATCCTTTAATCATGCCATTAAGTCTTACCCACCTTGTTTGAACTACTAAAAATTGGGGCACTAAAATAAATCAGTCTGTAGAGAAATTAGGTGCCAAAATACTTAGCATATCAGCTGTATGTTTTTCCTTGTAGATGGGCGTAGTTCTGATAACATAAGAACTACCAGCTTATCTGGACCTTACTATTTTTTCTAGTCATTTCAGTATTGAAGAATATGGCCTCTAAGATAGTCTTGCCTGCTCACTGTGTGTTTTGTCTCCCACAATCGCACTAGAATTACCAGGATTTGCACAGTGGTTTTTTTTTTTACAGCAACTTTTTCCTCCAGTGTCTGTATTTTTCTGTTATCTGACCTCTCCATTTTACAAATCATTACTCTCTGGTTACTCATGTAGAAAATCTTTTAAATTGTACAGAAGCACACAAGTCTTTAATGTCTCCAGACAAAAAGCCTTACAGTAAAATTAATGTCGGCACTCAATGTGCAACTTAACAGAGGGCCTAAAAAGGTTGGGAGGGGCTATTTAATATTTCTAGTAAAATGTTGCCTTTGTCTTGTGCAGGAAGTATAGAATATGCCCTTTACTTTAGTAAATATTTTTTTAAAACTTAGAAATGCTTTGTTATTGTAGCTAAAAATTCTTAATCAGAAAATTTCTGAAAAATCTTGTAGTTTCTTTTACTGTACCTATTGGAGGTTGTTTACCAACTATTGCTTTGTTGAAAGTGTGATTTTTTTTTTGTTTTGTTTTTCCTCCTTGAGTTTCTGCTATGACTTGGGCAGACCTCTGTAATATTTTGTATGCCTTTCAAGCTGCGTAACTTAATATTTGGATACTTGATAATTTGTTTTATTATGTAATTGATAAATGGTGATGTGTATTAATGTTAGTTCAGCCATATATTTATACTGTCTTGGGAATGTGTGGTTATAGTTCTGTGGGAGAAATAATTTTTGCCAGTGTTCACCAGCTTGTAAAATCTAGTGCGAGAGCTTAAACATCTAAATAAATACTGAAAAGCACTTACAAAGTTTGCTGAAACACTCATGACTTTCACTTCTTGTGTACTTTATCAGCAGTCTTACGGTGCCTAAATTCTAAATCTATCCAGGCATCTTTTTTTTTTTCCTTCGAATCTGGGCCGGAGTGTCCCCTTTGCTGTAATGTTTGCTGTTTGTTTTACTCATAAATAAATGTGGACAAAAATTAATAGTAGAAGGTATGGTATTTCTTTATGGAGCTTACTTTTGACTTTCCTCAGTACTAAGATAATAACTTAATTCTTGAAATTCCTTTAAATAAATATAGAGGAGTAATAAAATGATGCTGATAAAATCGTACTCCTGGCTTTATAGATGTAATTATATATTATCTTACAATTATAGAATGGCTTGGATTGGAAGGGACCCCAAGGATCATCAAGTTCCAGCCTTCCTGCCACAGGGGGGTTCGTAATGCTTCATTATCATGGTGTAGAAGCTTTAATGAGGCTTCTGAAGAATCACTTCTGGAAAGGTATAGTCTCATAAAGAGCACTTCAAAATGTCAGTATAGCTTGAAAAGGCCTGAAACTCAATATATTTTACCTTAGTCATAATTCTACACAGTGGTAAAATAAATTCTTGTTAAGAGGAAATCAATCTTCGTTTAAGGACCGGTTTGTATTTTTGTCAACGGTTTACGGGCGTTAGGCCCGATTCCGTGACAAAGGGGACAGGGGACCCAAGGGCCCACGTCCCGGGAAAAGGGGAAAGGGGAAAAGGGTAGGGAGATGGCCCTGAGAGCAAAGAACAGCGGCAACAATCTGAGGAGAAACAAACTAATTTCCTAAATAAAATATCGGAATGCAAAACAACACACTATAATACAATATAATTACAATTTAAGCTGATAAATCCAATACAGAGAGAGAGAATGTCCCAAAGTCAAGGTAGGCCTTACTCTACTACCGACGATAAGACGGCTGGAGAGCGAGGTGCTGCCAAGATGAGAGACAGCAGAAAAAAGGGACGAGGTCTCGTGATCTGCAAGTTTTTATACTGCGAGCTTCTATCTTTTCCCTCCGACTGGAAAATGGTAACAAAGGAGCAAAGTACCGTGGGGACTGTAGTAGTCCTTCTCTTCTGAGAACTAGGTATGTCCACTACATGATGTTATGATGTGGAATACCAATAACCGAAAATCACAAAACCATGACAATTTTCAAGATATTACTTAAAAATTAACAGCCTTGAAGTGTTACATCTCTGTAATTTTTCTGCTACCACTTACCTACTTTGCTTCATCTGTTCAGTTGCCGTAATCAAGTCTTATAATTTAAGGGTACTTTCTTATACTGCAGTCATAATTCAGACTTTAATGTCAGTCAAATCTGAAGGGTTCAGGTAACTAAAAGTTGGGGAAGTGAGGAAGTATGGAGAAGGTAGATACTCTGAAACTGAGAGTCAGAATCTTGAGGGGATCAAGCTCTGCAGGGTGATGGGACACTAGAGCAATCTTTTGTTCCTATAGCAATGCTCAATCTATTCTTTGTTATTGTGACTTGTCAGACTCCGTTTCCTGGCAGAAAAACTTTACGCAGCAGAACTGGGAAAAAAAGTAGCATTGAACTGATTGAATGAGCAAAGGAGTAGTTTAGTGTCTTAGCATCATAGAATCATAGAATTAGCTAGGTTGGAAAAGACCTACAAGATCATCCAGTCCAACCATCCACCTACCACCAATAACCCCACTAAACCATGTCTCTCAACACAACATCTAAATGTTTCTTGAACACCTCCAGGGTTGGTGACTCCACCACCCCCCTGAGCAGCCCATTCCAGTGCCTGACCACTCTTTCAGAAAAGTAGTATTTCCTGATGTCCAGCCTGAATCTCCCCTGGTGCAACTTGAGGCCATTCCCTCTTTGTCCTGTCACTAGCTACACGAGAGAAGAGGCTGACCCCCAGCTCACTACAGCCTCCCTTCAGGTAGCTGTAGAGAGCGATAAGGTCTCCCCTGAACCTCCTCCAGACTGAACAATCTCAGCTCCCTCAGCTGCTCCTCAAAAAGCCTGTGCTCCAGACCCCTCACAATAGCACCTACCGCCTGAGGTGACTTCCTCAGTTTATTGGGGAAATAATTTATTGGCGTAAATATAACTGTCTTCTGTGTGCAAAACCATACTTCCTTTAAATAATCAAACTGATCCTTGAATGGTTTTAATATGACTAGTTGCATAGGGGCTAGCACACAGCAAATAAAAACTGGCAGGGCGCTGTTTTACTTTGTCCAGGTCAGTTGGCTTATGACTCCTGTGTATACATGACAGTATATGGTTGTTTGAAGAATTGAGATCTTTGAAATGAAAAACAGAGCCATCAGTATTTCAATTGTCAAGATAGAATGGATTTGGGAAGAATAGCAAACAGCCTACAAGAATTCTGTAACTCAGCAGTTAGCAGGCTGATACAAATCTACTTGTTCAATGTAGTTAGTATCCAAACTAAGGTAAAAATAATCCGTTTATATATTTCAGATTCCTCATATTTTCCAACAATACTAGTAAAATACATTTTATTTTATTTTTTATTTAATCATTAGTGTATATACTTAATCATTTGTGTAATTCCTATGCATAAAAGTATCTTACACATAGGGAAGGCGACTTTAGGTTAAGAGCTGTAACACACTTGTGATAGTAGTTTGGTCCTATGAACTTCTTAAAAGCGGACTTGACCTCGGGCAGTTGCATAAAGAGGCACTGATAAAGAGGAAAAACTTTGCATAATGCTTTTATCAGTTTAAAGCAAAGATTAAGTCAACTTCTGAACTGTGTATTTCGATATGAATCTGTAGGGAATGGAAACTAAATTTCTTCTGTCTAACAAGATATTTTAATGAAAAAAATGTTGGCTCTATTTGAACTGAATGTAGCAGATGAAAGTAAATAAAGCGAGTTAAAGTTCTGTATAATTTGTGAGTCTATAAATAAAAGGGAAGGAACTCCAATTGAATTACTGTATCTTCACTTAAAGGCTCACATGAAAGAGGCTCTACTGATGCATCTAATTTTAGATAATTTAGAATTACTGCTTAGCTATTGTTCTTTCAAGTGTCTATATGTCGTTGGCAGTTCTTACAGCACATTACTCTTTTACTGGACTCTTTCATCTTGTGGACTGAATGGGTTGGGTAAGTACGGTTTGTAAAAGGTAGTATTCCTTTGCATGTTATAACAGAAGTTAAATGTCTATGGTATTTGGAGATTAAGAATATGATCTTGCAATTGTTGCAGCAAAAAAAAAAAAAAAAAAAGGGATAGATTGTCTGTTTGCTGTTTGCCAGTACTGGAAAAAGACAGTTAAACAAGAAACTCAGTAACCAGGCGTTAAAATCAAATATAAAGTAAAAAATTTTTCTCTTGAATCTGACTACCTGAAGTGCTCAAGTAGTCCATTTCACATGAAGTCTGCAGAAATAATTCGATACTATGTGGTGTTACATATTTCTGATGTAGCACTCAAAACCAGGTAATGCTTTGTTAACAAGTCAGGCCATCAGTTCTCCATTAATTCCAGTCTTCACATAAGGAGTGCAGTTACCAGACCCATCTGAAGTGCTATAGAAGAACCAAGCGGGAAAATGTATAATGCACAAATCTGAAGATAGAGCAGAGATCTTTAACCATAAGAAAAATGGTAAAAATGAATAAATAAATAAATAAAATTGCTCATTCATATGAGCATTGCTCATTCTTATAAATGTGATGGGGGAGGGAAGAAAATGTGGAATTGGGTATTTGAATTTGAGGGGCAAACTACGATTTCATAGATGCCCATTTCCATAACATTGATGCTTCTGCATGTTTGACCTCAGCATGAAGACTTTTTGTTTTTGCAAGGTGGCTTTTTAACATTTGTGATGCAGTTTAAATAACTGAGGTAACATTCTAAACATTAATATTTTTAGAGTTGTTGCAATTTTGCTGTATCAGTAAGGAAGCATTTTCTGTAATTATAAGGGAGATTGCCAATTGGGAAACCACAATAACCTATTTGGAACAGTGCTATCTTTTTGTACATATTTTTGTCATCTCTACTGATGTTATTATCACTAATAAAAAGATAATTACAATTTGCCATTTGATTTAATTCAAATCTTAACAGCAGACTGAAGTTTCTTTACTTGCTGGGACTCCTGAACAAATAGGGATGTTTGCCTGTTGTGAGTAATGGCTTACGCTCCATGAAAGGAATTCTGAACTTATGTTAGGCAACTAATCATGGTAACAGTTGCCTAAAGCAGGCTGCATTACATAAAGGTGAGAGCACAGTCTGTAAAGGGAGCATGAGACAGCAAATTCAGTTTGCGGCATTGATATCTACAGGTAGATAACAGAAAGTCTCACCAAACTTGTCTAAGTGCAATATATATTTCAAAGTGAGGTAAAAAGTCATTTATTTCAGTTTGTAGTAAACACCATTATAACCTGATTTCATTTTTACTGATACGAATTTATATTACAGCACAGGGCAAGCCCGTATTTTCCTCTTGGTGATTGCTTGTATGAATACCGTTAATTTTGATATTATTATAACGTGTTCTGTCCTCAGTGCATTGATAATTAATTATCTCAATAACAACACCAGTTGCTTATCATGGGAAAACATCTCTGAGGGAATAGTGGCTAAATGATGGTCTGACAAGAAGGGATAAGAATGGTGCCAGAAGATCAAGTTGTCTGCTTTGATTTCTGATTCAAATGAGAACTCTTTGAAAGTGCAGCCAAAGAAAACCAGATACCACAGTGTTCAGATAAGTGGGAATGCCAAACATAGAAATGTTTGTACAGTAAAGAACTTCAGTGGTCAGCACTGCCTGTAACCTGCATCAGTGTAACAAAACCTGAGTATGGGGAAGTTATTTTGTGGTGGGCTGGAATCTTAGTTTCACTTCAGGAGTAATAGCTGTAGTACATTCTTATCCCTCATAAACTTGCACATAAAAATACTTAGCAAGTTTCGCAGGTACCTTTTTCTGAACTTGAATTGCATTCAGGCTTTGTAGGAGAAAGAGCTGAAGACAATATAATCTTCCCAATACACAGGACCACAGTTATGATACTGATCTAAATGCAACCAGATCCCTTCGGCGTTGTCGCACAATGAATTTTTTATTGGCTGGTACTAATAGGAGACTATTTGTTGCTTAGTCTCCCTTCTTCAATTTCTGAGTAAATCTGTATTCTGAAGTAGGAAATACAAACCCTGAACTTATCTTTAATGTCTCAATTCAACTCTACAACAACTCAATTCACTCTCATAGAAACAGGTAATGGCATAGGAAGCACGCCAGAAATGCAAGCCATGTCAAGGAATGGGCTGCCTTACTCTCCCATCCACTCTTTAGAATGGGATGTCAGGCTTTTCACTCCTCCCTTCCTCCTAGTAGAGAGTTCCTTAAAAAGTACAAAAATGTATGGCCTGAGGTAAGGGCAGTTTCATAAGGGGGGGCGAGGGGGGGAAGAAATTAAGGAAATTAACAACAAAAGTGATGCACAGCACTGTTGCTCACTACATGCTGATTGATGCTCTGCCATTTCCCAAGTAATGGCAGCCCCTCAGGCCAACTCCCCGTTTTTTGCTCAGCATGATGCCACAAGGTGTGGAATTTGCCAAATCTGCTACATTTCTAAAAAGAACAGAGAATGATGATGAATTAGGGACAGTCTCAACCTAAATTAACACTTTGCCTCAGTACTGAATAATATAGAGTAGAAGAAAACGGCTACAAAGTTTATGGAAATAAGGATGTAGAACGTGAACATTTTGCATGGAAGCAATTCCAAGAGGCTTTATATTTTCTGGAGAGGCTGGAGAATGTCAACCTATAAATTCTGACAGAGCTGACTCATACACACCCAGTGTCTCCCAGAGGAGCATGAGGAACAGGGGCCCATCTCTGTCAGCAGGAAGCCAGGGTTAGGAATGGATCTTTTGCAAAACTGAATGGTGCACAGCTAGTATTCCCAGGAGCATCATAAAATGCTTGTGATGTGTTGCTGTATAGATTCCCACTCGCTCAGACATATAATTTACTATTACCTAATTACATTTGGATAAAATCTAGAATATGAGCAAGAATTGTACTGATGGAAAAAGGCCTGAATGCCATGCACAGTTATTGTCAAATTTGTCCAAGAAAGATTAATTCAGAGTAAATCACATATTCAATAGGATTTCTTCTACAACAGATGAGGGAACTTTTAGCAATATCAAATTACGATTTTGAATCTTTGAAGTTCTTTCATTTGATTTTGACTTTTAGAATGATAAATCATATGTCCTTCATTCCTAAACTAGTTTACTTATACTGCATTTTTCTTTACTCTCTCTCTTTTTTTTCTTTATTACAAATCATGTATTTATTAAACAACTGGCTTTTTTTTTTTGGCATGTTAAGTCACCTTACAGTCTCTTGGTTCTGTGCTTTAGCACTCAGCAGAACAGCTCTACAGCCCAACAACCCTAACAAAAAAGAATGCTGACAGCCTCTATTTCTAGCACCATGCTCGTGCTCCAACTACTTGATGTGCTATCACATTTGTTGGCAGGAAACACTTGGAACAACCTCCAATAGAACAGGGATAGAGTGTAGAGATGATTGCTGAACATGTGTGTGAAGGAAATACAATGCCAAGCCTTAGTGGAAAAGCGGAGCAGAAACACCACAAATCAGAAAACAGCCTCAAAGAAAACTTGTATGAATTTTTAATGAAGATATATCATGTACACAGTACAACTTATCTGAATAAAGTTAAATAAGTACATATATGTACATATATATACATGAAGTTACTTGGAATAAAGATTTATGCTCTCTCCTTATGAATACACATGGAAAAAAGTCATAAAATGAATACTTAGTCAAAGCATATTGTTTTTTACCATTATTTAGTACCAAATGATTGTCTCCACAGTACACAAAAATAAACAGGCACTGGGTGAAATATCAGGTATTTAGAGTATTAGTAACTCTAGCAGCAGTTCCATAGGCAACTGTCCAAGCTACTGCAGGAAGTAAGTAACAAAAGCCAGTTTTATGTGAGCTATCGTAATTTGTTTCCCTCCAGCAAACTAAACCTTCATTCAAGGATGGCTTTCTTCCTGTTTTACACAAATATCTGCATATAATCATAACTCTATCTTATCTTCCAGTATAAAATGTCTTATTTTAGTCTTTTATGTTTGTATTCCACTTGATAAGTCATAATAAATAGCTTTTATTGCCTGTATGTTTCATATCTCTACTAAAAAATATCCTATCATACAATCAATGGCCAAACATCCTTCTCTTCAGAACCACATATATTTTGGTATATATTTTGGTATTTGCTCTCTACAACTACCTGAAAGGAGGTTGTGGTGTGGTGGGGTTTGGCCTCGTGTCCTGCATATTAGTGATAGGATGAGAGGGAATGGCCTTGAGTTGCAGCAGAGGAGGTTCAGGTTGGATCTTAGGAAAAATTTCATCCCTGAAAGAGTGGTGAGGCATTGGCACAGGCTGCCCAGCGTGGTGGCTGAGTCACCGTCCCTGGAGGTGTTCAAGAACTATGTAGATGCGGCACTGAGGGACGTGGTTAGTGAGCATGGTGGTGATGGGTTGATGGTTAGACTAGATGATCTTAGAGGTCTTTTCCAAACTTAATGATTCTATGATTAACTAAAACAATGAGGGGTAACGAAAGGAAAAACAGCATCAAAATCAGACGCTCTCAATAAAAAGGAGTGCATTTTCAGTACGGGACTAGAAAAAATTAGGAAGTTATTGACTATTATTGTTCTGCATTTGAAAAAACAGTGAAAGAGTGCTTATTATAACATGGATTATGTGTGAAGAAACAAATTTTATATTTTGTTAAGGACTCTAGTTCATGATAATTAAAGCCTAACTGGCTTTAAATGAGCTACCTATGGAGCTTTCTGAACTATTCAGAGATGCAAATCATAGATGTGAACAGGTAGTTTGTTGTTGACCCTGGGAAAAATAATGGCAAATTCATTACGAAGGGTAGTTATCTAATTCATAAGAGGTGTAAATATAATATTTATGAGTTTTCAGAAAACACAAGAAAGCTTAAGAGCTTGCTGCAAGCTTAGCAGTTAAAAGCAACTGTAGCTGCAGTATACATATTTCAATTTCTTTCAGAGGTATAATTTCACTTTGCATAACATTCTAAGAAGTTATGTAGTTTACAGAATTAGTGCAACACTTGGGCTTTAACATGATTTAAATATCTTTAAAAAAATTCAGTAAACCTACCCAACCAAAAAAAGAGATGTTCTTGTGAGAGTTTTCCTGAATAGTTATTGGACTACTGCTATAGCATATGACAGTGAAAAATATTATCCTGGGGCATGGGAGAAACTTGATAGTCTGCTACCATATACCATAACTTCATCCTTGCAATAATTTGGGTGTACAGCAATCCAGCTTCTTTCTATATTTTGACAACTGGAGAAACAGTATTCAATACTCCAAACCATGTTTAAGGTCAGTAAGAAATCTGACTACATAAAACATATTTTCAAAGGTAGTATTTAGAAAAAAACAACACAGAAACCAGGAGAAGGATATAAGGAAAATAATTCAGCAACCTTTTGGAATGAACTGTAAAGAGACTTGGAACTACTGGCAAAGAAACTGCCTTCTGCTGCTGATTTATCTTGTGTTTAGGGTAGTAGGACAGCGTTTTCTGAAAATAAATAGGTTGCTTTCCAATGGAAACAACTTGCAAGATCTGGAATATTACCAAGTATCTAATGTAATGGGATGACATTATAAAAGCATTGCTGGGAAAGATAACAGATGGTGCAGTTGTAGTTGCGTGTAGCTGATACTCCATTGTATACAAAGTTGTCTGTAATACCTATTCAATTGTCCTTTGTGGTCATGCTTTTTAAATTTTTTTTTTATGCTAAATAAAATCATAACATAAGTAATACAGACGGAAAGCTCACTGCATTTGACGGGTAATCATGACTAAAGGAGAAGTATATGAACTCTACTACAGTGACTACATAGGTCACAGGAGTTGGGCAAGTTTGCAAAGTGTAAAAAAAGAACAGAGCATGGCAATGAACAGTGTTCAGATTGCTAGAAATGTTTTGATGGTGCTTGTGTCTGAAGTAAGGCGATCAAAAGGAAAATCTGTGTGATGCAGATGTGCTAAACGGAATTTTACTTCAGACAGTAATTCTGTATCTTAGTATAATCTTAATAATATATCAAAGCATTAGGACCTCATTGAAAGCCTGTGGAGAAATCAGTGCCATAAACTGAGTAGCTCAGTGCTGTGCCATTGTAAGGCAGCAGTATTTTTTAAAGCAGATGCCTGCCTTGGAGAGAGAATTTCTGAAACTGGAAAAGCACAGATGGATAATTTGAAAAATAAACTTGTGATTTACATAAAGATGATCTAAGGAGAACAGAGAGAGATGTCTGGGTTAAAAACTGTTATGCAACGAAGGTGTTTGTCTCATTGCAGCTAATCTGTGTGGAGGCTGAAAACATGCTCTGTGACAGTGCTTTTGACGATGGAGGCTAGAGAAAAATGCAGTGTATTTCAGCCTTTATGGAGCCAGAGCAGGCCTTGGACAACATGCATTACCACAAATACCCCTTTGGTGGTGGAGTGTGCGGACACTCCCCTGGGCACGATGTACACGCACACGCCGACCAGAAAGCGAACGGCTGAAGAGTGGCAGAGCGTGCCCCTGCAGGCCCTCCACCGGCCCTGGCCCATGCCTGGCCCTCCCCTTCCCTCCCACCGCAGCCCCTCTCATAGTAGGCTCGGCGCGAGCACCGCCCGGCCCCGGGACTGCGGAGCGGAAGCCATTCCAACCCCGAAGCCGACAGCGGTGACCAAACGCGAGACAATACCGCTGCCCTGAGGGACGCCGTTTTGTCCCTGCGGGCAGACGGCACAGGGCACGCGGGCCCCTCCAACCCGGTCGGGCCGAGCCTTGCCCGGCGCCTGCGCAGCGCGGCACCGCCTCCCCGTAAACAGCACCGTCACGTGACCAGCCGGGCCCGGCGCCGCTCGCCTGACGCCGCGGGGGCGCGCTTACGGGAAGCGGGCACGCGGCCGGCACCGCCAGCCCTGCCGAGCCAGCCGCGCTAGGCCGGGACGGGACCAGACCACCTGCGGCAGGGGGCAGCCCCGCTCCCGCAGGTCGCCCTCTCACCCTTCACAGCGGCCGCCGCGTCCTTCCTGCCGGGGCAGCGCCGGGCGGCGGAGCAGGGTAAGTGACCGGCGCCGGGCCGCGGCAGCGCGAGGGGAACGCCGCGCGGCCTCGCCCCGCTGCCCCGGGGCGTGGCGGGTGGATGGGGCCTGGTGTGGCAAGGCCGCGGCCTGGCCCGTTGGCGAGGCCCAGCGTCGCGGCTGGGGCGGGCAGGCCGCGGCCTGCTTCCGCCGCACGGAGGGGCCGCGGAGCACGGGCCGGCGCGAAGGCGGCTCCGCCGGCGGCCTTCCTCCGCCCCGCGGAGGCGGCCCGCGGGCCCGGCGGGAGCTCCCGGCCCCTCTCTGACGGCGGTGACCTTGCGGAGGCCGCGGGCCCTTGGCCGGCCGGGGCCGGGCTCCGCGGTACGGCCCGGCCCTGGCTACTCGCGCATGCGGCGGCCTGTTTGTCTGCCCCGAGGCCCGGCTCGCACCCCCAGCCGTGCCGCTGGCGCTCCTGCCCGCCATGCACTGCCCCACGTGGGCGAAGCCTTCACCTTTCTCGGCTCCTGTCTGTCTTCATCTCTGCTGCCTTCTTGCCCCACACAAACCTGGCAAACAAACGCCAGTTTAGAACCAGCTGTGCCTCTGCTATTGGTCTGACCTGCTGCGGGCTCCTCCTCCCATTCCTCGTACTCAACATCATCAACAATTCCGTGCTTAACTCTTGTGTACAGTACTCGCTGTAGGAAGCGTGGCATAAAGTGTGGTCATCCGGAGTGCCCGGGGGAGGCTGTGGCCTGGTGGCATTTCCTGATTCTGTTTTTGAATGGTATGGCCTTCCTGAAGTAATGTGTCCATGCTTCCTTCTTAATAATGGAGTGTGGAGACTTAATAACAGTGGAGACATAGCCATGCACTGAGCAACTGTATTCAGAACCCACTTGGATGCCTTCCTGTGTAACTTACTGTAGAGAACCTGCTTTAGCCGGGGAGTTGGACTAGATGATCCCCAGAGGTCCCTCCCCGCCTGTATGGTTCAGTGACTGGGAGAGGCGCACTGCTTGTTGTAGGGTGAATTAGTAGAAATAGCGTGTGAAATGAAGCATGAAAGTGGTTAAGAGAATGCAAGAACACGGGATGACAACAGGCACAATGTACAGTTTCTCATTGCAGCATTGTCTTTTAGGTGGCTGTTAATCCGTTAAATGATCTGTACATTTACAGTGGGTACTAACATCATGAGGAAATATGGTAGGATAATATGTGATAATTGTAAACATGGCTTTTCTTTAGCGGCACTAATTGACAGTAATTGTGCTTAATAAATTAATCTGTTAAAGTTTGGGGAACACCCAGTGAGGGAGATCTTGAAATCCTGTGTTTTGTATTTCTTGAAGTAGTTTAGCTTGAATGGTCTTTTTGCGTAGTTTGTAGCTTGCAACAGAACTGTAGTCAGCTCTCTTCTGGCTTCACCGCAAAGATTTTTCTTCTAATTTCAGTTCTACTTTAAAGATTATATTTATAAATATGGAGTTCAAAACATTTAGCTATTTTTTAACTATCATCATCTGTTATTCAACCCTTTGTTTCTTATGTTACGTTTGTAAAGCCTCGTGAATTTTAAGGAGCTGGAAGGGGCATCTAAAAGTCCAATTCATGTTATCTAGATCTAATTCAGTGTAGTTATCACAGTGTAGAATTAGTTCTAAAGTTAAGGTGTCTCTAAGAAAACAAAAGCTCAAGGAACTGTGTAATAACTGTCTGCTGTACTTCTGTGACCTCATTGGAGGGCCTGGCTCTACTCTTTCAAGAAGTGAATGTTACTCATGTGCGAAGGGCTGCCCATATGTATGCTACGTGGAACTATGTTACTGAAAGTCTTCAATTTTTTAAATTTAATTTTCCCTGGACAATGTAGGTATTATTGAATCCAAGTCTTAAAAATGTTAAGAGAAATTCTTTCTAGAAAATAATAACCTTTCATCGTCTTTCCTGTTGTGTCAGATACATTTTATGTGTAAGGGAATACTTTTGAAAGGTAGTATTTGGAAATAAAAATGGCAGTGCCATGAAGGGGACATGAATGTTCATTATATAACAGCAAAATGAAAAATATGGGCAGTTTGTGACATGCATCTGAATGGTATCAGTGTGGCCTCATGGAGGATGCTGTATTGCTACGCAAAATCTCACAAGGCTTCACAACTGAGCATCTGTTTCTGAAAATCCTAATTCTTGGTTGTGTTTCCAAATGAATCATATCAGAGAGAGTGAGAAATTCAACAAGTGTTAGGAATGAAGTTCCTCTATTTTGAACAGCTGACAAGCAGTCAATGTAATGTATCACAAAGCTTAACACTTACGCAGTGTTCAAACTTAAACTACCTTCATCACCTTGATAAAGTCAGAAGGTGGGCCCTTGTGAACTTAATGAGGTTCAACAGAGCAAAGTGCAAGGTTTTGGACTTGGGTCGAGGTAATCCCAAATATGTATACAAACTGGGAGAAGAAATCCTTGAGAGTAGCCCTGCGGAGAAGGACTTAGGGGTCCTGGTTGATGAAAAACAACATGAGCCAGCAATGCGTGCTTGCAGCCCAGAAGGCCAATGGTGTCCTGGGCTCCGTCAGAAGAGGGGTGGCCAGCCAGGAGAGGGAAGTGATTGTTCCCCTCTACTCTGCCCTTGTGAGGCCCCATCTGGAGTACTGCATCTAGGCCTAGGGCCCCCAGTACAGGAAAGATGTAGAGCTTTTGGAGAGAGTCCAGAGGGCCACAAGGATAGTCAGAGGGCTGGAGCATCTCTCCTGTGAAGTCAGACTGAAAGAACTGTGCTTGTTTAGCCTGGAAAGGAGAAGGCTGGAAGAAGACCTAATTACAGCCTTCCAGTCTTTTAAGGGAGTTTATAAACAAGAGAGAAATGAACTTTTTACAAGAGTAGATGGTGACAGGACAAGGGGGAATGATTTTAAACTAAAAGAAGGGAGATTTAGATGTCGGGGGAAGCTTTTTGCTGAGAGAGTGGTGAGGTGCTGAAACAGGTTGCCCAGAGAGGCTGTGGATGCCCTGTTCCTGGGGGTGTTTGAGGCCAGGTTGGATGGGGCCCTGGGCAAACCAACCTAGTACTTGATCCTAGTGGCTGACAACCCTGCCTGTGGTGGAAGTGTTGGAACTTGATGATCCTTGGGGTCCCTTCCAATCCAAGCCATTCTATGATTCTATGACAAAGCAATTCTTGAGGAATTTGAAGGTGAAGAAAAAAAGTGGAAGAATATAGCAGTAGTTATGGAAATGTAATCTGTCCTTGGCTTTTTATTTTCAGGGCAATATTCCTTCTTAGTGTGCTTACAAATTCTGGTGATATATGGAGAGATGTATGATATGTCTGTGAGTGATACAAAGAAATACCATCTTTGTTTATTCTTAAACTTTGTGAGATTCAGCAGTATTCATTGATGGGATGGTCCAGCACTTTATGGCATACATTTGAAGGATATCCCCACATTAAGTTGTTTTTGTGACAGAACACAACTTCTAGTGCAGCACTTAGTTCCTCTTCTAACAGCTAGAGTGAAAAAAATGTTTGAGTGGTTATTCTGTTCAAAGGAGGTCTATTAATTTTATTTTGTGTGATATAATTTGGTCTTGTATGATTAGGAAAATGTTTATCTCCATCTTTTCTGCATTTCTTTGTCTTTTAGGTTAATCTGTTGTTTGAAATTTATTTCCTGCTTGCTGAAAGAGAACAGGAGGCATATAGATACTTATGGGATGATGTTTTTGGCATACAGCTTATCAGTGTACCTGCTATACAGCAATCCTGATGTTTCAAATACGCCTTTTGACTGCATGTTGCTGTTAGACAGATCTTTGATGGTGTCCATTTTGATGAGAGGTTGATAAATTAACAAGAGATCAAATCTGATTATTCTCAAAGCCTAAGCTTAGCAAACCATATTCCCTCCGAGGTTTGTGTCTGATTTATCAATTTGCTCATTTGTTTTGTTTTTGATACAGAGCGCTGACATCTTCTGTAGTAAATCTGAACTCAGATGTTCATAAATCAAAATTTCTTTTCCTGTGAAAAACGTTTTGTCTTTTACTTTGAAGACTGCCCTCTGTGATGGGATTTGAGGTATTATGAACCAGAGTAGAAAGTAGATAGGTGTGGGAGCTGTAAAGATCCAGTTTAGTTACTGGCTGTGCCGCTGACGTATTGTCTAATATTGATTTCCTTTTTTATCCCATGATGTGTTTAGGTTGTGAGCTCTGTTGGCTAGAACCTGTTTTACTATGGAGAACGCGGGTCTCGTTCGCTCGTGGCTTTCGGTGCTGTGTTATCCATAAGCAGCATGAGACTCCATACAGCTTCTAATGCTGAAAACATGGACACATGGCAGCTTAGCATTAATTTTTCAGCTAGGCATTGGTAACCTTAAATATTAAGGTTTTGTGTACATTGAAGTAGGAGAGAAAGAGTAAAACTTGCCTGTGCTCAGCATCAGCACTCTGAAGTGACGCTGGTTGATGGGTGAATTACAATTATCAGGATGTGGGGGGGGGCACTTGAGTTGGTTTGACACCTCAGTAGAGTAAAGAGAGACATTTGGTGCGCTGAATGCTCTTTTTAGGTACACTGTTTACAAAAACACTCAAAGGGATTCCTTAAATGACATGTGCAGTTAGCTAATTCCTTGTCAGTGCAGGTGCATTTTCCTTCTGTTTTATTGGAAGGCTGCTCTTATTATTTGCTGCTATCAGTGATGATGCGGTATCAGCTTTTTGCATTTGTTTTGATATCTAAGGTGCAGTTTATCCAAGTAGCTCTGTTCCATTTATACACTTTTCTGACCAGTGTTTTTAATGCTACTGCTTGAAGAAGTGAATGACATGTGAGACTTTTATGCAGTTTGTTAACTGCTGTTTAGACCAGTCTTGGTGTGGATAAGCTGTAGGAAAGTGTTTACAGGGCAATGGGACAAATCTCCCCTTGTCAGTGTTGTCATCAGTTGTAACATCAGTACAGTCAATAATTAGATTTAAAAAGCCTTTTAAAAGCATAAACCAAGTTCAGTGAATCGAAAAGAAAAAGTCTGTTCAGAAATGTAGATAAATGAAATGTCACTGTGCTGTCTTCAGCAGCTTCGGACTTACTGAGTCAAGTTGATCAATAAAGCAGGTGGGATCTCCAGCGTCTAGAATTTTGAGTATCCTGACTAAGCTGAGTGAGCTTTTTTCCTTTTTTTTTGTTAGTTTTTCAGATTTTTTTTCCTGTCTGTTTTCAACCTCAGGCAGTTTTTTTTTTTTTTTTTGGCAGAAATACAGTATTCTTCTGAGGTCTAAATTCTGAGGACTTCATAAGCCAGACTTCATTTTAAATAGACAATTATTAAAAATACAGGAACTTTATATGCTTAAATGTAAAATACAATCTGTGCAGAAGGGGAAATAAATTCTTTTAAATGCTTTTAAAAATCTTGTCTAGCAAGAAGTATGTATATCTTTTGTTGTCAGTCCCTGCGGGTTCTACACCTCATGTGATGATTGATGTAGCAATGATAGAAATACATTTTCAAAACATGGTATGGTGCAAATTATGCAAATAATTGAATGTTAGCTTCTTGAACAAAGTAAAACAAAATTTTGATTCCATCTGCTTTACTGGGCTGCTTCTCTAACTGTCTTAGCAATTGTAGAACATCCAGTTTTTTAGTTTTATTAGTTTTGGTGATGATGGGACTTCTGTGTGAAACCGCCTTGCTTGTAAACTTGCAGTGATGATTTAATGCAAAATTTGGATAGAACTTCTACTTGATCATGGAATCATACTCCAGAAACAAACTTTTTGATAAAATTTCTCTTGAATACTCTCAGTAATTAGCTAAGTGTCACTAGGCCATTGCATTGTAGATATTTTGACAATTATTTTGCAGTGCATTTAGTGTTCGGAGTGGTTCCATGGTGGTCTTGCAGTACTGTAGGTATTCTCCCCCCTGCCTCTTCTCACATAGTTGAAGAGAGAGATTAAATTGTCAGCAGCCATTTTTGGTAGCAGGGGCTACAATTCTACCAGAGCTTTTGTTACATAAAACTGCTATTAATGACGTGGACAACACTACCTTGGTAACAGAAGTTGTTCAATGAGTATTATATAGATGTTCTCCTCCTGTAGAGGGGAAAGCAGACAAACATTGTCAGTGTATTCAAAGCCTCTGCTGCTCCTTTATATTTAATCTTGGGTAGAAAATATTTTTTATAGTAATTCGTGAGTGTCACGGGAACTTGGTGGTGGCAAAGTTTGCCGTCATTTTATCCTGTGTCTCTTACTCACATGCTTGTGTGATGCAAGTGTTTTAAAAAAAAAACAACACAAAAAAACACACAAAAAACCAGTCATTACAAGAGGGCGTTTTAAAGTTCCAATTGTGGCAGTTCTAATTATTTTCCTACTTGGAGCAGCTCCAGCTCTTGTAGTTCACTCTGCATAGTAACAAATTGTTGTAGTTACATTGCATAATAGAATAGATTATACAGTACAGCACAGCACCTCCTCAGTTGCAGTTAGCTTTGCTTGTTGCCAAACTTGGAAATCGTTTTGTGAACTCTGGAAAAGAATGTGGATTGCTGTAGGTGCTTGTTGATGTGCTGTATGCATAGACACATGGCTTAATAAAAAATCTATTTTTTTTGGTATAAGGAGTTTTCCAATTACAGCATTCTTGTTGTAAAACTGCTACTTTATTAGGTGAATACACCTGATGTGGCCTGAATTTTCCTTTTGTCTACCTGCTTGGCCAGTAGGATGTTGTGCATTGGACTGTTTTTGTCATGCTTATTGTAGATACTGAAAAGGCACCGTGCTCTGCAAAGGCATCATGCTATACCTGTCTGTTGTTTTCTGCCTTATGAGAGAATGAAGAAAGTCTGTCATGTTTTGAATTAAAAAAAGGTATTTTTCATGCTCACATGCAGTTTTTGTAAACTTGTGAAAGTAAATACATTTTAAAAATAGTTTTGAAATGTTAGCAAGACAATTTTAAGTATATCTATGTCTTGGATTGCTTTCCCTTGTTCGTTAAAACAGAAATAACTCAGTTAATATGTATATATAAGAGAGCATACTTACTGCTGTAGTAAGCGTAAGTAGATTGTTGCATTTAGCGGCAGGTTCCTGGAATAGGAATCTAGAAACTAATTCAAGCACTACGAACTGTAAATCTCACTTCCTTTAATTAATGCATTCATTCAAAAAATCAAATCCTGTCTGCCGTGTGGGTTGAGGCGGCTGATAATGGAAAGAGTGGGAGAGAATATGCCCTTTTGCTGTTTCCAGAAGCCTGAACAGCTTTGTGTGTGCCAAAATTGGTCTCCCAGGCTCTTCAGATATTGCCAGACACTGCTCCATCTCCCTTACATCCTAAAATTACCATACTTATAATAATGATCTATCTTCACTCGAAGTACGTGGTTATGCTAAACTTCCAAAGAAGCATTTTGTTGGCTTTTTCTCTGTCATGTAGTTGTCCATTTTTATCAGTTGAGTCTCTGCTGAAACAGCGATATTTCTGCTACATCTCCGAGAACTAATACAGGAGATTGGGAATTGCTTCGTGTAAATTGTAGGTACAATCTTTGATTGAAGTTACTTAGGTCTTACCTAAACTTTTTCAAAACTAAAGTTTGTAAAATGATTCTGGCCCTTCTGAGGCCATCTGACAGAATTCTCATGTACTTGATTGGGGTTAAATTTTCAGGTAAAACCTCTATGACATTATTGAATATAATGATAAGTGAAAAATAGTAGGGTAAAGACTCTACTGCTTAAAAATTGTTGCTTGCTTTGAAGTACTTGCTAGTTCCTGTGTGAGTAAGAATGTTACCTGTCTTTCTCGGTGTTGGGCCTAGGTCTGCGTTCCTGAGCTTTCTCTGCTTCACTAGCGTTGGCAGAAGCTGACCACAACTTTGTATTTACAGAGGAACAAAAATGTGCACTCAAAGGCTACTAACCAGGTTCCACGCCACCCCCTGCACCTCAGTTCTTTAAGGTTTAGACAACTTCTAGAAAGATATTTCGTTTAAACCTTGTTATAAGCGCTCTGTGGAAGTGGCAGCACTCTGATGTTGATAGAGGAGCAATTAGTAACTTAGCATGCAGTTTCTTTTAGAGATAGCAAGAAGGAGAAATTATTTTAGATATTTTTTAGATATGCAGTGAGCTATAACAAGCCATAAGCAGATTTTTCTTTTTTTAACAATTCTAAAATACCTTAAGTATTCTTAAAAACAGCGGAAAGAATTTACTAGTTTCTTAGGTGTTTTACAATTTGTAGCTTATTTTCTTATGATATTTTTCTTGTCTTTCTATAGGGCTGAAAGACACACAGGACTCTTCATGGATATAGTTGATACATTTAACCATTTAATTCCTACTGAGCACTTAGATGATGCCCTATTTCTAGGATCCAACCTGGAGAATGAAGTCTGTGAGGACTTTAGTACAAGTCAAAATGTCTTAGAGGATTCGCTGAAGAACATGCTCAGCGATAAGGATCCTATGCTAGGATCTGCAAGTGCCCAGTTCTGTTTGCCTGTTTTGGATAGCAATGATCCCAATTTCCAGATGCCTTGTTCAACAGGTAACTCTTATAATTTTTTAAGATTACAGTTTAAAATACAGTAATACTTCAGTGCCAATCCTTTTCCCATAATGTAGAAATAATAACTTGGGATTTCTGTCTCTTCCCTGCCCCTTTTGTTGCACTGTTTACATGCTTGGCATGTAGAACACGCGTTTCTTTTAATCTGGTCATGTAACGATGGGTGAAGCTCCTAATCTGAGTCAAAAGTAATTCAGATTTTGACTCAAGTGTGTGTAAATTACTTCCAATTAAAATTGTGATTTGTTTAATGTAAGAACTGTGCCTGATTAGTGAAGTTAGTAGGTGTTTTCAGAAATGTGATAGTTGGGGATGAGCAATAGGAGTGCTTGAAGTGAACCAGATTGCTTCTCTGATGTTAGGGTTACTTTGTCAGTGCTGGAAGTTCTACTTCTGAGTTGATACTGAGTGTTATGCTTTGGTTGGTTTCAAGCAAAATGTTGGGACGATAATACGGTTCTTGGTTATTGTTTGGAAACACCTGATTTGGAAAGAGTTTAGAACAAAGTTCTAAATAAAAATCATGTTGCGAGTTACAGAGCAGTTTTGAGAGATTGGAGAAAACTATTCTAATTTTGAAGAAGAAATGGAAGAAAATTACATTCTAAAATGTATTGTAAATACTAGCATTTTAAATTTGACCAGAAGTTTTGAAATTTGATATTTATTTATTAAGACTGAAAGCGAGAGTGCAATCACATGTCAGTATGTAAATGAAAGCATACAATTGGGAGTTAATGTAGTAGGGATCCTAAGGAATGTTCTTGCTGTTGCTTGTTCTTCATAGATCTTGCTAAGAACTGTCTTTATTCTGAGGTGGCAGCACCGCAGTATTTTTCTTATAGTGTTTTTTTTTTGTTAGTTGTGATGGTTTTTTTTGTTTTTCAGCTGAGAGTAACAGTTATCAGTTTGAAGCAATGTTTCTTCACTTGTCTTTATTCTTCAGGACTTATTTGGTTTGTCTGAGCCTTGGTGATTTAAGGCAATCTACCTAGTCTGCCACTAAGAATTCAGTTGTAAGTGATAGCACCCTTTTCCAGATTGTGCGCATGAATGCTCATTTCTACTCCAACATTTTGGAAAAAAATGTTGGAACATTTCCAGCATCTGGAAAAACAAACACATAGTTTTCCCCACTAAATTTGCCTTCTCTTAAAGATCTTTGCTTAGATCTGTGATAGTGAGTGAAAGCTTGCTATACTCTGATCCATCCAGCTTTTTAGTGTTTTTTTTTTCCTGCTATGTGTAGGATCTTAATATGAGTTTATTCTATAGTGCATTAAGCATGATGTTTACAGAATAGTGGTTTGTTGACTCTTCTTTTATCTTTTCCTTAAGATAATTTTTTTGTAATATTTTACTGTACTTGTTTTCAATTTGTTAACCAGGACAAAACCTAGGAAATTATGTTGGGGGAAGGTTTGTGGTGTTTTAGGCCAAATAAATTAGATGATAATATTTCTTACTTTGAATTCTACAGGGAATTTTGTAATCCTGAATATGAGTGTTTTTTAATTTATTTTTTTGCAAAGGCAGGAATTTATTTTTTGCCATTTATTTTAGACTTTCAAACAGTATTATTAAACCTATATCTAAACCGTGGAACAATTTAAGAAAAAGAACAAAATGTTTATGAACATGATCAGCTCAGGAGTACAGCAAAGGAGAGGTTTAATATGCTTACTGGTCTATGAACAGCAGAGATGCACTGTTATGTGTGTTTTTTTTTAAAGCAGTGAAAATGCTGTGCTATGTTCTGTCACTATGAGCAAGCTGAAGAGATAAAAGTATAAATAGTTGGACTGAGGTGATGTGAGATTAGGTCTCAGATAAATTGAAGGAGCAGAAGGCATAGCTTAGTAATACATGAGAGCTTAATTTGAGCAGAGTTTAAGACTATTTATAAACCTATGTACAAGGTGAAATACTGACTCAAACTAAAAGATGTTGTACTACTTCACTGCAAGAACACTGAGTTCCTTGAGCAAGTGTGTAGAAGAGCAACAAAGCTGGTAAAGGGACTAAAAGACAAGTTATGAGGAGTGACTGAAGGAGCTGGCGTTGGTTAGCCTGGAGAAGAGAAGGCTTAGGGAAGTCCTCGTTATCTGGAACTGACTGAAAAGAGGTTGTGGCAAGAAGTTTGTCAGTCTCCTTTCTCAGATGACAAATGATAGCAACCAAGGAAAAGCTCTCAAAATTTGCCAGGGGAGGTTAAGATTGGACATTTTTAGAGTTTCTTCACTGAGGAGGTGGTCAAGCATTGGAAGAGGCTGCTCAGAGGAGTGGTGGAGTCCTCATCTCTGGAGGTTATTTAAGAGATGCGCGGACATGGCACTAAGGGGCATTGTTTGTTGATGGGACTTGGTAGGTCATGTTGATGGTTGGACATGGTAATCTTGAAGGTGCTTTCCAATCCAGATGATTCCATGATTCTGTATCTTTAAAGCTGAAGTTGAATACGTTTCTGTGAAAGGAACTTTGGGAAGGGCAGCTGTCAGGTCTGCGTCACAGCTTAACAAATTTGTAGCAACCCTTTTTCTGCTAGTTTCAGATGTGGGTCTGTGTTCTGCCCTTTTGCTTACTGTTGGGTTGACATCAGTTCCTGATAAGTGTTATTTACAGGCCTAATACAAAGTTATTACTCATCAACATTGCAGCAGCCTTGTTCAGCTTTTTTGTTTATATTGCATACCATTCACCTGGAATAAGCTTTCTGTTACTGCTGAGCCCTTTTAAAGGTGATGATCTAACTGTATTTGATGGATACTGTTAGCATCTTGGCTGTACATCCCCTAAACAGTTTAAGTACTTGTCTATCAAACAGAGCTATTTCAATTTTTAAGTTTAATTTCCAATCTCTGCTTGTTAGAGGCATTTCCACAGAAAATGCTCAAACTGTTCTGTAGATTGGATTGTATGTGATTCTTATGGGAAGAGCAGTAGCATCATAATTAGAAGTACTGGTGTCTGACAAATTCCAAGGGGAATGAGAAAAGATATCTGTTGCCTGTATATTGATAGGAGGAACTTTGTTGTCAGTGCCTTGTCCTGAATCCAGTTTGTGCTGGATCTAAATTTTTTTGTTCAATTAGATGACATTATTGATCTTAATGTACTCTGAGCTTGCTCTGTAGTTAGCACAAAGTAATGGAATGGGGTTGTCTTGTTCAGCATTGATCGAACAGTTGGACATTTGGAGAAGAAAAGGTCCTTTCTGGGTCTGCTGATGACTTTGAGTAGGGATGGAAGTAATTTTTCATTACTTCTATAAGCTAGAAAGGGTCAAATTAGCATTTGTTATGCTGAAATCCTTTTAGGATGTGTCTGAAAAGTGACTGCTTAACAGTGAAGATGTAGTTGGGTTGCTGGTTTGTGGGATTAAATGAAGATTTCTGCTTCTGTAGCACACTTGGGAAGTTTTTTTTATTTCAGTAATCACGGTACAGCCTATTGGCAGATCTTAGTCCTCACTGCAGTTCTTGGGAACTTAGTATTAATGGAAGTTGCTTACTGTGACCGACTGAAGTAGGTTTTTGCAGTAAGACCTAGTGTCGCTAGTAGAAGTTGATAAACTGCTGTCTTTGCGAGTTAAAAGACAGAATTTGATGAAATGAGGCTTCCAGGAATAAAATGAAACGCTCAGAACCTGGTATAGGGTACTTCTAGGTGTGTCTCTGCTTCTGATCATCTGGGTGGTAAGAATGTGTTAGTTCTCCCAAAAAGGAAATAGTCAATGCAGGTAGATTATGTGGAATAGCTCCCAGCCATCTTTCGTGTTTGGGTAATGTGTGTGCATATGTGATGTGGTTTTTCCTTCTTACCATTTTTCTTTAATCAGAAGTGGAAAATGTGAGGCTTAGGATATGACATCTCTCTTTAGAGCAACACCTATTTTCTGTCTTGTTTGATGGTTTTAGTGAAAGGTTTTGTTCTGTTATTTCTTGCTGTAAGACATAAGGAAATTTATCCACTAATTTTACAAGCTTTTGAGCCTAGCAGATCAGACTGAAACTCCGTATAGCAGAGATCTTATGGTTTCATTCATTGCAAATAATGCAGTGATTTGCCTCCGAACTACAAATATGCCACAGACTGGGTATTTTCATCTTGCATTGCTGAATTGAGTATGATTGTGTGTACATATACATATATATATATATGCATATGTTTGCATAATCAAACTAAATAAGCAGCGTTTGTACCAAATGGGCATTTTTAGCTCTCATAATTCTGTAGTTTTTCAGGATATCACTCACTGGAGTGGTTTGATGCATTACATGTGTATTAATAATAGAGGGAGTGGGATTTGAATTGCCGAACATATAGAGATGTTTCTGGATTTTGTAATAAAATCAAACTTTTAACTAGTTTGTTTTGTAAGTATGTTTATCACAGAGGTATTTCTAATAAATTATGTGTAAAGAGAGTGTGCAGAGGCTGCTGGGAACTGTTGCACTTTTTTCCTGTCCCTCTGGATTGCTACTTGGAAAAGGTTTGCTCCAGGTGCAGTCTGTTCTGTCTAACTTTAGCTTATGTGTTGATGAGTGCTGTTGAAGCAGCATTACCTCTGCTAAAATTGTGATCACGTACTAAATGTTTGGAGCCAAAGTGATTGTTCTGACTACAAATACTTTTTAATAACAGGCTGAATGTTTTAGGTACTTCAGGCTCTTTTCCCTAAAATGAAACGTACATCTATTTTTTTCCTCCTTGCATATGGAGTAATTTTGAATGTGCCTTTTAGTTTGCAACCCAAAATGAGCTACAGTTTCAGTAGTTTTACCTTGTTACCTTCCTTCCTCCAAGCTGCACAGTGTCTTGTGACCAAGGTATTAACCTTTCTCTGTAAAATTGAAATTGCTATATTGGTGTCAGATTGAGAATTTGGAAAATGTTTTGTATACTTTTTTTTGTAGGTAATGAACTGCCAGTTTTCCCTACTGTAGGTCCTTCTGAAGACTTGACTTAACTTCTTTGGAACAGGGAGAGGGCTTGAAGCTATAGCAACAATACAAAGCAGGAAGAGTGGAATGTTATTCCATGTGATTAGCTAAGCAAAGGAAAAATAGACCTTATATCCACAAAAGAAGAACTCTAGCTCTACACTTAAAACCTAACCTTGTCACAAATGTGTAAAAAATCTGAATGTTTCTGTCTGATCTTGGCTGAAGATACTTTCAATGATGTTGCTGATATTTCAAGTATTTTATTCTCCTTCACTCACCTTCCTCCATCAAATAAGGCCTGTTTTCCTCAGTTATACATTGGTGAAGAATTTATCACGGTTTTGTTTTAACACATGGAAAAATTACTTAAATTTGCAAATATTTTTAATGTGCTATTCTGTTACTGTTTAACACGCATGAAAAGTAAGACAGCACAGCAGAGTAGTCTGGAAATTTAAATTCTTTGCAAGTAACAGAGAAACTCAAAATACTAAGGTGGTAGCGGTGCTTCTTCCAGTGTGTATATATATGTGTATTGTCTATGACTCTTTTTTTCCTTCTTTGCAGCTTCTTCAGTTGTATGCTAGTGTACTCCCTTTCTATTCTGATACGATTTTTTTATTTTTCCTTCTTCCTACTTGTTTTTCTATCACTTATACCTGTCTTCATTTCTGTAGATACTTATTACTGAGATAATCTCTAGATATTTATTAATAAGATAATCTCTTTCTGTCTGTGTCTGCTTTGATTGGTTTCCTCTACCTCCGCTTCCCTTTCGTAATTCGATTTTCTTGTCTCCCCTGTATCTATCTATTACTATTCTTTATCACATTTTCCTTTCCCAGCAGGGTTCTGTGTTGAGTGCTTCTCATCCTGCCTCACGTGGCTGTAGTAACTGAGTTGTAGCTCAGGTGGTTTGAAATAAACAAGATTCTGTGCTTCAAATTCACTCCATAAAATTAAAGCTGCAGCACAGAGTCTTGTAAGTATGAAAATATTTTCATTCTAATATTTCAAACTGTCAGTAGTAAACTGAATGTATCCCTTGTGTTAATATAATTAAGCACCCTTCTTCATTAACTTGTGTAAGAGCATGTAAAATCTGAAGCTTTAATGAGCTGTGAAATCTGTTCCAGAACTGTTTCAGAAGTTTTCTGAATAGTCCTTATTTGTCATGTTATCTTCAGTAGTGTAGTTCTGCATTAAAGAATCAGAAGGAGATGTGGGTGATCTTTCCACAGTCTTCCCTACGCTGATGCCCGGTCCCTGGAGACTTTTGAGGTGAGGCTGGATCAGGCCCTGGGCAGCCTGATCTAGCTGTGGTGTCCCTGTTCATTGCAGTGGAATTGAACTAGATGACCTTTAAAGGTCCCTTCCAATCTGAGGATTCTGTGATTCTATAATTTTGTAGGACCAATGTTTTAATAAGACAACAGATGCAGAGGTGTGGTGCTGTTGAAAGAACGTAATCTTTCAGAGCACAAGAATGGGTAGCCTGAGTTAGGATAAGGATCCATCTTGTTCGGTTTCCCGTGTTTGACAACAGCCAGCATTAGATATTAAGGGGAAAATAAAGTCTGACAGGGCAGCTAGTGTCATGTTTTCCCTAGTGTGTAGCTTAGAGTAAACAAGTAATTAAGGAACATTTGGATGAGTAGAGTAACACTAGCTTTATCAGTCCTGTGCACCTTGTGTATGATATCTGCATGTGTACATTAAGATAGCTGTGTGGCTTGAAAACATCTGCCAGTAATTTTCAGAAATACATTTTTTCTCTAACCAGAGATAATACAATGCAGTAACTAAATAAGATAGTTAAAATTAAATGAGTGACAGTAATTTCTCAGCTGAAGATACTCCAAGCCTTCAGCTCCTGACAGCTTTTTAATTACAGAGGTCCAGAATGCAGTTCACCAGGTATCAAGCTTAGCCTTACTTTAAAAGGCTATTTAAAAACTTTCTGATGTTTGAACTTGGAAAAAAAAATCTCTTTGTTAATTCTTCCTATCATGTAACTGTGGGTTGAATGACAGTTTTGACATGCCTGATTATTCATCACTGCTTGGCTTCAGCGATGTTTTACAACCTCTATTTTTTTGTTAGTTTATGTTCATTATTACAGTGGCTTCACAAGAGAGCTTTTAGCGCAGGAATTCACATATTTTCAGAGGCAATCTGAAAACTCTAACTATTCTAATTCTATTAGCTTCTTGCTTTTCTGATTTCTAGGATAAATACATTAAATCAAAGCAATCTTAAGTAAGCAATTGATAAAAATTTTATAGTTTATTTCTGTTGCTTAAGTTTTGCCTTTCAAATTCTTCTGCCTAAGTGCGTGGGTAGTGAGGAATAGGCTAACCTGATTATTTGGAGACTTGTGTTGAATTTGTCAGACCCTTCTACGTGTTTTTATAAAATTGCTTGGGTGTTCAGCTTGATCTCACAAATTTCGCATCCTACAGGGACCAGGATTCATTAATCACACATAGGATCTTGGGATAGGAGAGGCTACCATTGCAGAACCAGACTTAGAGAAGGTGAGGAGAATGGCTGGTACAGTGGCCTGACTGCCTCTTAGGAAACCTATTTTCAAGAGCAACCTCTGGGATCCTTCTCAGGTTAGTGGAGGATAGGAATTGGACAATGTTCTCTAACTCTGGCTGGGAGACTCGTGCATGCTGCACTCCATACCCTTCCAAAAATGGGTTGTAGATGGAGATGTGTGATGTGTGGGTGGGACTTGCAGTTTTGAAATTGTCTTATGAGAAAACTCTGATTTTTGAAGTCCATTGTTCTCCTGGATCAGCTCTTTATACTGTTTATCTTTCTTTACTGTTTCTTAAATGAGAAGGGGCAGTGAGGGACAGCTGATCCTGTTAAGACTGGGGACCTTCATGTGGCACAAAAAAAAAACAGTAAAAATGTGAGTCCGCCAGAAAGCTATGAAGACTATTTACAGAAATGTTAAGCATTGGATAATAACTTCTTCTACACTAAAATGGCCTCACATGGGAATTTTGTATTGCCTGTCTTCATTTTTTTTCCCGTTTGTTTTTAGATGGCTAATTTACTTAATTTTCCCTGTCTCTTTCCCTGCTTTACTCAGCTCTACAGCTGCAACGTGTTTTGTTCATTTTAAGTTTTAGACTCTATCTTTTTTGTTGTTCTTGTTCCCCCCAGTTATTGGTCTTGATGATACTATGGATGAAGAAGGAGTTAAAGAGAGTGGTAATGATGCCGTTGATGAAGATGAGTTAACTATACCCAACCGGAATTTGAGGAGCCGTTTGGAAGAAACGTCAGTCGCATCACCCAGAAAATCACCTCGTTTAATGGCACAAGGTGGTCATTCAATATGTTATGTTTCATACATTCAGGGTCAACTAAATTTTTATAATCCCCTCCTAATGTTTATAAATTATAAGTAAATTTTAATATTTGATTGTGTGAATTAGAGTACAGGCTTTTTTTTTGTATAACTGGAGCTGGAGTTTGGTATCAGTAGGGTGTTATTTGGTTTGAATTCCTCTATAACAAATATTCTTCCTTGTGTCCTGTAGCTTTCAAGCTTATTTTACAGTTTTGATCATTATACCTAAATCAGATTATCAGTGTGGTTCTTTAACAAAACCACGTTATATTTTCAAACAATATTAGAAAACTAAGCTAGCATGGCTCTTTGTTTTGCATTAAAATTTTTAATTCTGCTGTTATTTTTTGTGTATTCTTTTTGTTTTAAATTAAGTTATAATAATAGTTTTTAATACAGACATCTCAACATGCTTAATAGTTACTTCAGTGACATACTTAAATTCTGTATGATTTTGTTTATGATTTGCTATTATGCCAGTTGTTCATGATGAGGGATTTTTAAAACTTACTCAGCTGGTGGAGTTATTGACAGCCATACTTCTTCCATAGAGTACGCTGAGTTAAAAAGATAAGATTAATTAATAGGGAAATGGGAATTTAAGGAAGTCTGTGTTACAAAGCTGGTGAATATATACTTTTTTAAAAACACAGTGGAATGGATGACTGCTTAAAATTTGAAGAGATGTCATCAAGTGAGGCTGTTGCTGACTTTCAGATTCGTATATTGTACTCTCTAAAAACTTTGTAAACATTATAGCTATGCTTCTAATCACAATATAACCTAGGCATTTTTTTACTTAATGTAGAGCAGATAAAGTTAAGTGCTAGAAAAGTAGTGGGTTTTTATTCTTTTTTCCATCAGAGGTTCATCAGAGATTTTTTTCTTATGCTATTTGGAATTGTAACAGCTGTTAGAAACTCTAACATTCCAACTGTTGTGTTTTTCTATTATAAATTAATTTATTAGAACTTAGTTGTTACACTGAACTTGAGTTCTCTTTGTGTCTGGTATTGTAAATAAGGCTAACTCCTTCTGTTCTAGATTATTCTTGTGTTTGCAAATAGCAGTATAGAGTAAAGCTAAGACATTTTCTTTTTACCTTCATAGAGCCGGTCCGAAGTTTGCGACAGAGCACACTGGCCAAACGTTCAAATATTGCACCTGTAGTTAGTACCAAGAAATCATCTGTAAAAAGTGGATCTGCCCCCAAAACAGGACAGAAACAGCAAGAGAAAAGTCTAGCTAAAGAGGCAGATGTTGCCACACCCCTGAAAATAGAACAGCCTAAAGAAGTTAGGCGTAGTACAAGGCGATCAGGACAGACGGAAGGAACAGTAGCAGCTTCCCAGAGTAATACAAAATGTATTCCCGGTCCTGAAGAGGTAAATGAAACGAAGTCCGAACCCCTTGAGGAGGCAAAAGTTGAGGAAACATCCGAAGAGTTAAGTTCTAATTCTGCAGGAGCTTGTACTCTTCCTAAAGAAACAAAGGAAATATCGGAGATTGCTACAAAGACTGAGTCTGGGAATGTTGATTCAGTTTGTTCAGCATCTGCGGATACTGAAATTACTGCAGTTAATGATGAAGCAAATGATGTGAATGATTCAATGGGCTCTGAAGCTTCTTCAGAAGAAAAGAGTGAGAGTAAAACAGATAAACTGGAGACGATAACAGAAGAGCAAAGTGGGATAACGGGAAAAACTAATGATCTGTCTAGTGTTTGTGTGAATCAGAGTGAAATTTCTGAGACCTTTTCAAATTTGTCTGGCTCTGTAGAAGATGGGGTTGAATGTCGATTGGCTTCCTGTGTTGTGGAAATCCCTTATGAAAATACATTGTCAGTAAAAGAATGTATAACAGAACCTGTAGATGATGGCAAGGGTCTAGAGAAAACTGTAACTTCATCAGAAAAATTACTGGACAGTACAGAGTTTGATAATAAAGACTTGAAAAGTGAAGAGTTTACTTCTGTTGACCAAGGAAATAGCATTTCAGAAAGCGCTGTTCTTGACCATACAAGCCAAAATGTGCAGCAGCAGATCAACAGTACTACGGGAGAAGACTCTGACACCTTAAAATTTCAGGTTGATGATAAACAAATCAACATTCCATCAAAATGTGAAAAGAATGCAAAACCCCGGCATAGTAAATCTGTAGTAGAAAATAGTCAAAATATGACTGTGGGTACTGAACAGAAGTCAGGTACAACACAACAAGATGTGAGGCATTCAAGAACAAGAGCTGATTTTACTGTTTCAAGTCTTCACAGTTCATCTTCTGCAAGTCTCAAACGGAATGCAGATGAACAAGAAAGTCATCAGCATCCAAATAACCCTGTTAAAATTAGGAAGAAACAAACTGATCTGTCTTTGAAAACAAAGGGCCGTCTTACAGCAGCCACTGTGAAAAAGCAGGCCAATACAATGCTGAAGAAAATACCCCGAGTCCAGACTTCTGGGCTAGTACATAAGTCATCAATTCAGAGAGCAACTGAGAAATCTACTCAAAGTGGTTTTAAAGATATCCACCACTCTGGGCACCCAGTACCAGGGCATATTTCAAATCTTGGTCAAAAGCAAGCCCAGAAATACCAGCTTGCTTCTGTGCTAAAAACAAATAGCTCCACAAAGGAGGAGGTAGAGGCAAAAGATGCCCCTATGGCAGAACATCTGAAGGAGGATGATAAAGAAAAAAACAAATCAAAAAGAGTTGATAAGAATCTTCAACCTCGCCAGAGAAGAAGTAGCAAAAGTCTTTCACTTGACGAACCCCCATTGTTCATTCCAGATAACATTTCAACCGTTAAACGGGAAGGCTTGGAACATACCCCTGCTAGTGAAAGCAAACATGTTTGGGTGCCCAACAAGCAGTGTGGCTTTTGCAAAAAGCCACATGGCAACAGGTGTGTGTGGCTTTGTGTCTGCAGAGTTATTTAACATTGGTCTCAGAAGATTTTTTTTTTCCTCTTAACAAATGTTTCTTACTGCTGGTACCCAAACAAAAGCATAGCCTTGTAATGAAAGCCTGTTAAACTGTGAAATGGTTTCATTTATCCTCATATGCTTTTGTGTTTTAATTGGAACATTAGAAACTAGTTTGGCAATACATTTTTACTAGGAAAGTTTTGTTTGCAACTCAGCCGCAGTGTTGTGTATTCTGAACTAATTTTTTGTTTCTGTGGTCCAGATTCATTTCTTTCTTTCCTCATGCTACTTAAGTTAAATGGTTATATACATATGATTTTTAGCTGTTAGAACGGGGATTCTATTATGTAGAGGTGAAGAGGGGAATAACAAGTTGGGGTGGGGAGCAGAAAAGTCTGGGGAAAAATTAGGAAACTTTCATATGGACATATCTGCAATTGCCTTCATATGCAACCTCATTTCCAGTTTAAACTTGATATCCCTCTGTCACTAAGTGAAATGAAAAAGGCCATTATGTTCCAATAATGAGCTGTCAATCCAGGAATGAGAATTCCTTTATTACCACTTTTTATGTTTTAGATTTATTCTCTAGTAACAGTTTGTTTTTTGCTCATTTACTTTGCAGCTGTAGTAACTGTGTCAGTGTTATTAAAAGAAGTAATGCCAGGTTTGCTTTGCCTTGGTGGTGAGAATTACTTGATAGGAGAGGCAATTAAACTTAATTTCATATGCTTTCTTTTAGAAAATCATTGCTAGAACTTGTTACTATTTATGACTCTGTAATATTGTTTTATTCTGTGCAGTTGGCATCTCCTCAGTTTAAGCCAGAACTAATCTTTTTGAAGTAAAAGTAATGTTACAGCACATATACTGCCTATGTATTGGTACAGGAATAAGTGCAGCAAACCAATTTGGCATTGTCAGGTTTTAGTGCTCTTAGAATGGCATATAACAGTATTAATATTTGGATGACCAACTGAGGTCATATTTGAGAGTGCCCATGAATTTTCTTGGATTATGATTACTGGTATCCCAACCTTTTTAATGTCAGTTGTTGTTGTGTGGGTGTCTTTTTTTTTTTTTGACAACAAAAATCTGTCAGAAATCTTGATATAACCAGCAAGCTTCAGCAGAAGGTTGGATTATGCAAATTTAGAAAGATATAGGGAATGTGATTGAGATACGCTAGTGGAGTGAGGAAGCTTGCATTATTGAGCCTTATGCTTAGGCTTCTTAATAGAAGAATTAAGACCAGTCTGTCATATTTTATTGATGCTTTCTAAAAATTGTTATTTTTTTTATTTCATAAACCTTTCTGATTCGCTTAATGTTGCTAGGATTCAAGAGGAAGCAAAACTTGTATCTGAAGTGTCTTGGCGTTTTTACATGTGTTTAATTATAGGTACAAAGCCAAGCAAACATTTTCAGTATAGTACAGAAAGATTAAAGTAATACATTTCATAGTTTTGATGCTTTTCCAAGTGAGGAAAATATCAAAATTATCCAGAGGAATGTTTTTCCCCTTCTCCTTAATTCACTTTATGGATTGCTTTTCAAGGAATTTTTGTTTTCCTTATGTAATAGTCTAGTCAGCCAGCCTGTTTTGTGTACTTGTATGTTCGTGGTATAGGAAAAAGGGGAAAGAAGAGTGTGAGACAGGTATTTGGCAAAGACAGGGCTAAGATCTGAAACAATATTTGCAGTATGAATCTTGTTCAGGGGTCACTTCAGAAATTTTTATCAATGCTGTAGTACAAATTACTTGTAGAAAAAGTTGAACTGAATTTGCAGTCTTGAGTTGGTAAATAACGTGCATAAGAGCTTTGCAATATGCCATGTTAATGAAACACACTAGGAATTCAGGCTACAAAATAGTAGTAACTTGAACCCTTTTATCTTCTCTGCAATAAGTACAAACTTGCTAGGTTATTAATGTAATGTAAGCTTGGAGAATTGGTTCAAGTCAGAGAGAATTTAGAGGTTGTTTCATCAGCCTTGTTTGTGTAGAGAGTCCCCAAGGGGGATGTTTATTTAGGCCTTTCACAGCCCCAGGGTGATCTTCCTGTGCTATGCTTGAAGAAGAGCACAAGATGGATGGTACTGTTGTGTGCTATTTTATTTCAGAATCAGCTCTTGGAAAAATTGATCCAATTTGCTACAATTGACAGCATTCAAAGTTGAAATACACTCATTACAGATGATGGAGATATTTGGTTGGGAAAGAAGGAGTCCATCCTTGTAACTTGCAAGATCAAAAAAACTTTCAAGTTATAGTGTGCCTTTCCTTATAAGAGTTATGCCTCTTTCTTAACATTGATAGGTCTGATTGTTATTTTTGCTTTGAACAGTGACTATTCATATTCTACTTTCTACTTGTCTTGAGGCTTATAAGCTGGAACCAACATAACTGAATTGTATTGGGTATCACCCTTCCCCATAAACTGGGTGATCAGTGCTTGACTTAGCAATTGGTTGTTATAGTCTGTTTGCTCGATGGTATTCTGTTGATTCCCATTCATTGATTTACTTTTGCAAGATAGCTAAAAAAAAAAATTGTTCTTTGAAATGAAAACTAAACTCTCTGTTTCTGGGTCAAGTCAGATGATTGATACCTTTTTTATATTCAGTAATTTTATCACATGTGGAACAGTTTTATCTGCTTAGAGCAAAGTTTGAATTGTTTTTGTTACTGATTGTGGTATTTCAACTTGTTTGACTTTACCATTGTATTCCAGTACTTTCGGATGTTTTCTTGTCAGCTAGTAACATATATCACACACGTACATTTTCAGTCATCCATATATAGATGAAAAGTATATGTCTACATGTGTGTATATGTATGCACATTGCATGAAGGTATTACCTGAACTTCTCAGTGAGTTGAGGCAATGTTGAAAACATTAAGATTTATCACAAATGTAAAAGTTACTTTTCCAGAAGGCAGATTGAAGATATTTAAAAATAGAAGAAAAAATATTTAATTTCCTAGCACAGAGCTGGATGAAGATGCTCTGCAGATGGTGAGAAATCTGCTAATTCGAGATTTCTTTTTGTGTCCATATTACAAATTTCTCCATTTTTCCTTGTAAATGTTTGATATGCTCAGGCTCATAAGCTGAGCTAATTTCTTTCTTAGACAGATAGACAAAACTTAACTGAGGTTTTGGAGATCCTCTCCTTTGTCCCCAACTTAGGGTTAGTAATTCATAGCACATAACTTGAGGTTTTCTGTTTCTAAACAATTTTTCTAGAAAGCATTACAGAAAGCAAAAGGAAGTTTATACTTTTAATTGCTTTCTAGTAATTTCCTCTTGATTTCTACAGTTTTGGTAAACTTTCTTTTTTCTATAGACCTGTTTTGGTGTTGCTTGGTATTTGATGATGCAGTTTGTGTGGTCAGAGTACTAGGCCTTCTCAGAGCTCACAGATAAGCTTAGCAGTGCAGCACAAGAGTTTTACTTAGGGTCATCTTTTTCCTTCGTTTCAGTTGTAGGAAGCGAAGGAAAAGTTACTAATACTGTAAAAGCCAATTGTAAAGGTGTAGAATTCAATTTAGCAAATATAAAGTATTCTAATCTCTTGGATTCAGAGAGTCACCAAAAAGTTTCTGTACAACTGTGATATACAAAATTACTTCAGCTTGTGTGTAAAGTTTAAAAACAAACAAATGGAAAAAAAAATAGCCGCAACTGGAAATTTTTGCTATAGTAAAGTTTATTAGGACTTCTTAAAATTGAGAAAAATAACTTCTTAATTGAGAAAAAAAACTTCTTAAAACTTGAGCAAAATAATTTGGAACCAAGGAATTATGTAATTCAACCAATACTAAAAGGAATGGGTGAGGAGAAAGATAAAGGATGTGAACTCATAACCATCCTTAAGTGCACATATGTTTCTAAGGGTAGATGCATCAGCAACAGCTGAGTCATTGTTGTGGCAACATATGAAATAGTAATTAGAATAATTATGCTGCCTTAGTTCTGGCACATGTTCATTGAATAGTATGAGTATATTGAACTGTAGATGATGTGTGATGTCATCAGCTTATAGCCGTGGATGATGCTGTTACGTTTTTGCCTATTACTGTTTTCTCTCACTTTGAAAAGTATTGCATTGTTTAAAGCCCTCATCCATGTGCTGTCGTCCCTGTAGCAAAATTAAATTACAGTATAAACAAAACAGCGTTGTAATATGTTGTTAAAAAAAAATTCAAGGACTCCAGTGTGTTTCATACTCACAGCTGTGCCATTTTATTGCTAGTTTTTTTAATACAGATTCTATTACTTTGCTGTAGTACTAGTAGGATTATTATTAATGCCTGTACCAGAAGAGAGTCAGGAAATAGATAGTTTGAATTGTCTAAAATACATGGTTTTATAAAATATTTTTGTATGTGCAGTTCTTAGAACTAATCCTGTAAGATGCAAAACATAAATAGAACCACTTGCTAATGGAGCTGCCTTTAATACTTCTTTTAACAGGTTTGTGGTTAGTATTAGGAGATGTAGCCAGTTTTTTCATGGTTTGGGGAAGATCAAGGATTTTTGTTTCCCTGTTGCTTGGGCCTATTTCTTTTATTTACCTTCTGTTCTGGCAGCATAGGGTTGCCCGTGTCATAGTTTGCTTCCTTTTTGGAGAGGCTTTCGTAACATGAAAAACAGCAAAGAATCTGCCTTTAAAGGAGAAAGAGGCTTGTATTATATAAAATATGAGTTACTCAAACTTGGTAATTAGGAAATTAGAGTCTTTGGTATCTTTTTCCTGTGCTGTGCAGTCCATGTAAAGGCATCTGATGATAGTGTTTCTTTGAAAACCACTAGTTCTTGTTTCTAGAAGATTAAAAACCTGAAAAAATCATTAATCAACTGTATTAAACTTGTATGGAAAACAAACAAACAAAAAAACACATTATATGCTCTGGTAACAAGGTTGTGCACTTTTTTTTAATAACCATTTGTTTCACTGAGTTTTTAATTGAGCCCATGGTACACTGATGTGAAACACAGGCTGTGCTAAAGCTGCTGTGAATATCTTCCTCAGTCTCTATGGGAATAAAGTGGACTGATAAAGGTTAAGCCCATCTCTCTTTCCTTCTAATAATGATGTCTATATTAGCTGAAGGGAAAACAATTGTTTCCATGCAGTGTCTCAGCTTTAATGTTGGCTGACTTGTAGCATCAGTGCAGCAGAGGCACTGTTGTAATATTAATACAAATTTGCAGAGGGTTTTATGGAAGATTGGTTAATGGTACTGTTAAGGGCCAGAGGATAGTATTTAGTTGTTTCTGCATCTGAAAGATAAGGGGAATGTTTTAGATACTCAAATCAAGTACATGAAGAGTGGTTTTACTCATTTTGGGCGAGTTGAGGGTTAATGTCCTTTTGAATAGTTTGATCGATTCTAAGATTTCAGCCTTGTGGTGTTTTCTCTGTGCCGTGTACCACAAATACAAAGATTTAAAAAGAGGCAGTTATTTCTGAAGGAAATTATTTTCTGTGTCAATGCACCTTATATTATTAATTAATCTTAGAATGCCGATTACCAGCTTGTACAGAACTGTTCTGAGAATTCCCATGTTTTTGGTCTTTTGTTTTACTCGTAAGTATATTTTTACATCAAACAATTGTTTTATGAATAAGACAGTTTCTTCCCATGTTTTAAAATCTTATTTCACAGTAATTAGTTTCTCTAGAAACTTGTTTTTATTATATGTATTTATGTAAAAGAATTATAAAACCTGACGTGTGTATTTTGAATTTGTATTTTGTGGTCCAAACCTGAGTTTTTTATCTCACAGATGAATCTGATTTACCAAAGATAACACTAAGGAACGTCTCCTAGTCTTAAAAAAAAAAAAAAAAAAAAAAAAAAGGGGATGGAATGTTTGCTTCAATTATTGTCTCTTTTCGTCTGTGATCCATTCCTTTCTGATTTTTGAGGAACATCTTTTTACACTATTATATGAAGCCTGCCAAGAATTCTTTAAAAGGAATGAAACAATAAAATACTCCATGTAAAGGTTGCAGTGAACTATAGTACTTTCCACTGTCACCTGTTCTTAGATTTTTCCATGAACAAAACATTTTTATATTGAAGACATGTAAAAGCAGTTCTAATCTTCTACTGAATGGGCAATTATAACAATATTTTAAAACACTTTTTTTTCTCTTTCAGCTTTACATCTTCCACTCCAGCCTTACAACATGGGTAAAACTCCTGCTCTGCAACTTGAAGCAATCTGCATTCAGAAACTTCGGTGTTTTAAATAGTCCAAGATATCAGAACCTCTTCAGTCACAACTGACAGCTTTGCAAGAGGACATCTTTGATCCTTCAAGCGAGGCTTCAGTGTCCTTTGATGTCCCCTTTTAATTTTGCACTGTCACTTTTGTTATCCAAATACAATTACTGTTACAAATCATAATTGCATTTTGTGTGCAGATGAGTGAAACAGATAAAGATGTAAATGTGGCCTTATGGTACAAAGGATTTCTTACATTACTTGTATCAAAATCATATGTTCTCTCTCAGCCTTGAAACTGAGACTTTCAGCTGACTAGTTTGAAAACAGTGAAATTTTCAGGCAGGCAGCACCACTATTTTTATTAACCATTTTGTATAACAAAGTTTAAGCCAGATGATTGTAAACACTGCAATTTTGTTTATTGCACAGGCTTCTTGGACATTTCCAGATTCCCTTTGTAGTCTTGGTTTCCGAATCTGAAGTTTTATTATGCATGTTTAAATACATTGCAATTGAAACCTTATTGTAAAGGCTGGAATTAACCTAAATGGATACTCCATCTTCAGTAGTTTTGTTAAGATGACTAAAATGACATCTCTCCATCTTGGTGTATATTCTTTGTAAAGAATTAACTGTTTCTGAGCAGAATTCATTTACAGTTTTTTTCTTTGCTTTTTTATTATTTGTGTAGAAATGTAGAAACAAAACCAACAAAGTACATTTGTAAATATCTTTGAAATTGGGCTATTAGGAATCAACTTGTTCTTCGAAGCCTGTGCTTCTGCTCTTCTGCTTAATTGCCTTAAATTACTCTTATTCAGCAAGGTTAAACTACTAAAAAAAAAAAAAAAAGACTCAGAAACTGAAATCACCTAGGTCAGAGTATGGGATAGACCTTTATAATACACTGTCCACCTAGGTAAAGCCTTTGTCATAGGAAGGGGGAGGAAAAAAAGTCTCACTTCTGTTATTGCTGGGCCTGAAAATAAAGATGTAAGACTGAATGCTTATTTGGTGCTCTACTGATGTCACAAGCCATCCCTTTTGCCCACTTGCTGTTTGTGAGCAAAGCTGCAAATTACACATGCTATCAGTTTAAAGCTGAAGTTGTGCAGCATTTTGTCTGTTCTAGACTCTCATTCATCCGTGCTTGTCTGTGAATTTAATCCATTTTCTAAATACTAATCAAAATTTTAATTATTCTTGCTAAAGGTTGCAGTGTGCCCTGCTCATTTAACAAATTAGTTTCCAGTGCTTGAGTTTATAAACTGAAAAAAAAAAAGTTTTTAATAAAAATTCAAGTAGTATTTGCAGCTTCAAGACTGTGCTTTCTCAATTTCCTTCAGTTTTTAACCAGAAGGTATTCATTCATCAGTACAACAAAATACTTGTCTGTTTTGATCTTATTTCAACTCTAGAAAATGGTTTTGGATTTTTAGAACCAGTTTTTGGTATCCCCCCAGAGTTTTAGTAATTTTTTTTGCGATGATGCAGGATATATTGTAGATCCTTGGAATTGTGAAATAGGCATTCATGCTGTATTTCATACCATCACATGTTTGGCTCTAGGTTCTCATAAAGAAGTAGTCATCTTTGAGTTAAACTTCCATCAGTTCTCTTTTGTTTTACTATTATACTACTGTATTTCTGTGGTAAGAGGGTCAAAAGCACGTAACAGTAACGCCATTCTTATATCCTGCTTTGCTGGAGCATATATGTGAAGAGATGGAGGTATGACAAAACTTGAAGGAACCTCTGACTTCATTAACTGAAACTACTGAATAGATAACTAGGTATTTTTGTTAGTCATCAATAACACCAACAAATGTAGCTCAGAAAAAAAAATAGCTTTGTTCACAAACTAGAGTATAAAAACTGTTTTTTTCAAATCTAGTGAACAGCAATATAGGCTACTAAAGCTGGAAGTGACCTTTCCTCAAAGCTGGAGTTTTAAAGCTTATCAGACTCAGTTTGCATCAAAAAAACTATTTGCTTCAGCAGAACTTAATCCTGATTTTATTTTGGGTAAGTAAGGACAGAAGATAAAGCCACTATTTTCTTCTTTTCTGCTCTTGCATTTCAAACTTCTACTGCTAGATTAGGAAGATTCTTCATCTTTTGAGATACTTGTAGTTTCCTGAATGCAGTACCAGCCTAAAACCACCTGGAGTGGTCATCTGCAGTTCTGGTGAATGACAGTTCCTCTAAGCACATTTTTTAATATGCACACAGACTTTCAAAGTAGGTAAGTCGGCAAGTAGTGGATCCTCATTTTTACAGCAGCACATATGCAGTAGGAGTCTTCCGTAGAATAGCCTATAGACTTCAAATCAGTCATCTGTGGAATTCAAAAAGAAATTGTACATATTTTTTCAGTATTTATGAAGTCACACTTCTCATAATGCAATCACTTGCAGTCTTTCTATATTTTCTTCTGCCAGACGTTAAGATACATAATGATATCTCGTGTAAATATAAAAAAGATAAGGAAAAAAATTGAAGTGGATAATGCAGGAGATGTTTTACACCGTTTGAAAGCAGATCATTAATACTTACATTAGGTGTATTTTTATAAGAAATTATTTTAAAAGCAATTACTTTCAACGGAGTGAAACAAATGTATTGATGTTTAATCTGTTTCACTTTGAACTTTGCTCCAAAATAGTTCTTCTGAGAACTTACACCAATCACTGCAAGTAGGGACCAGCTATACCTACTGAAATTTCAAAATAGCTTTAGCAAAATCATTGGAAACTAGGGTTTTGTTTTAGACCAGGTGATTTTAATAACACTTTGAAGTGCAGTCTGTGCATAAAGTCACATTTTCTGTAAAATGATGAAACAGTTTAAGTGACTGTGAGATGAAAAGTGTTCTTGAAACAGTTCTCATTTTGGTGTTACAAGTATGATTTAAGAAACATTAGCTTGGAATAAGATGGCAACACAGAATTGACATGTACCTAATTTCAAACAAACTAATAACTGCAAACAGGCCAGATTTAGTGGGAAGCCAAATTCCTGGCCCCAAGTTCACCAAGAAAGAGAAGAAAAAAAAAAAAAAAAAGCAGCTTTCTGGAAATAGATCTGTGCTGTTTATATTTCTCAAAATGTTTAAACATCTCTTACTGCAGTGGAAGGCTAAGTCATATCAGCTGATACGTTTTTACTGTGAGTTTGGACGAAAATGTGTGTGATACACTCCTGCAAGAAAATGTTTCCGTCTTCTCAAACATGAGTTCAGTGCTTCTGAGTTTTTGAGAGGTTTTTTTTTAAACTTTGCTCAATTTCTTTTAATAGTACTCTAAAAAGTTTCTCTTGGTAGGGCTTTGGGGCAGGTTACAAATATATAATGAGGTTGTGATACTCTCTTGGACTATTGCAAAAAGGCAAATCAAACCACTCAAACCCACAAATACAGTTATTTCTCAGATCATACCATGTTGTAAGGCTGGAGATGGATGTAAAGCTACAAAGAAAATCATTTATCAGGTAAGAACAAGTTACTGAGATGCACAAATCAAGTGTGATGCATTCTGCTTGAATTGTTGCTTGCTTTTTTATGTGCTAATCTGTATCTTGCTTTGTTTTCAGGTTTATGGTAGGCTGCGGTAGGTGTGATGACTGGTTTCATGGCGATTGTGTTGGACTGAGTCTTTCTCAAGCGCAGCAGATGGGTGAAGAAGATAAAGAATACGTGTGTGTGAAATGCTGTGCAGAAGAAGACAAAAAGGCAGAGTGTTTGGATCAAAGTGTTCTGGATGCTCAAGTGAAAATTGAAAGCCACAAGGAAGAAAAAACAATTGAATATGAAAAACCAGGGATGTCAAAGCAAGGACCTACTTGTCATCTGAATTTAACAGCTGAGAAAGGAAAGCAGACAGAGGACACAGGGAAACACAAAGTCAAAATTTTTAAACGAGTGAGTTTTATTTAATGCTTAAATCCTGAGGGTAGAGGAAGCTTTCTCCTACCTCCCTTGATCAAAAAATACTGCGTTATAAACGTTTTTGAATCTAATATAAAACTTCTCTGTTATTATTTTCAGAGTAGCTTCATTTTCAGACAGGTTTGGCTGTTCTGAGATATTATCGATATGCTCCTCTCTTACACAGAAGTGTGCGCATAGGTGGATTCGCCTATGTGCGTTTCTGTCTGTTGAAGCAAAATACACTGTTCAGAAGCAGCTCTTAACTTTTCTCACCAGAGAAAGAACGCATGACAAATGTAATAGAGTGAGTGGTTACTATGCTGTAGAATTTCCCGTGTTACCTAACTTGCATAAACTAACACTGTAGCCTAGGATCAAAGGATAGCCAGATGGTTTTGAACATTCTATTTATCTTTTTTTTTTGAACAAGTTAGTGAATTTTGTCTTCAGGGCTCCTATCACTTTTATAAGGTTTCTGTCAATTTCCTGTATTATATAAACATGAGGGGTATGACTGTTTACATGGGTGGATAGCAGTAGGACAAGGGGGAATGGTTTTAAACTGAAACAGGGGAGATGGAGGTTAGATATTAGGAGGAAGTTTTTCACACAGAGGGTGGTGACGTGCTGGAACAGGTTGCCCAGGGAGGTTGTGGATGCCCCGACCCTGGAGGCATTCAAGGCCAGGCTGGATGTGGCTCTGAGCAGCCTGGTCTAGTGGTTGGCAACCCTGCACACAGCAGGGGGTTGAAACTAGGTGATCATTATGGTCCTTTTCAGCCCATGCCATTCTATGATTCCATGATAAAACATACATCCTTTAAATATCTACAGGACTAGGTGAAAACATCTATTTAGTTTTGACTATTTTAACTTTAGATTTGATTTAAAAGAAAATGATTGATGTTTTAATTAGTGTTTTTCTACTTTCTTTTACTTACCAAGAGCAGTGAGGTGATTTGCTTTTTATTAAACTTATTCAGTCTTTTGACATATAGTATCATTTACCATATCTTAATCATCATTGATCATTTTTTAGTTTTATTTCTGCATAGCATTACTGTGGTTCTGATGTGTAAGCTCTTCTGTTTAATTTTGATCAGGTTTTGTTTTGATTTGTTTTGTTTTACATATACTGTATAATCATACGTGGCTTCCTGTGGATGCATAACTAAAACTGGTTAAGGGAAGTTCATTGGTATCCCTGACCTTTTAAGACAGCTGAACGCACTGCTTTTCAACACTGAACTTAACTGCAAATTGCCTGTGATGTGCCTTGGGCCAGTTTTTCAAGGAAACTGTCAGTCAGTAGTTGGTAGTAATTTGGGATATTGTTCAGTAACTTCTAAGGCAACATTACATAATGGTACATGTACATCTGGGGAGTTTATTGTACTGTATACTAAAAAATTTGAGAAAAATGCATGGTAATTATGCTGTGATTCATTACAGCCTTCAGTAGAGTGCTATCATGTAAATGTTTGTTTCAGGAATCTGGTGATGGGAAGAACTTGTCAGAATCCAGAGACTCAGATACTAAAAAAGGCCAACATGTTCCTGCTCGTAAAGCATCGCAAACTGCTGTAATTCCTCGGCGGTCCTCTGAAGAAAAAAGTGAAAAAAATAGTAAAGAGTCACTTAGTGTGGTTGAAAAGTCCACAAAATCAGGTAATGACTTGGAAAAGTACTCCATGTACGATGACTTTCTATGTAGTATCAATTTTTAAATGTTTCATTCATGCAATTGATTTTCATTTGAAATGTTATTTGAAAGGTGGAAGGTGCATATTTTCCATCAGAATAAACCTACCTGCACCCCCACCTCCCTTCTGGGAAACAGTACTCTTAAGTTCATGATAATATGAAATTCCTGTGATCTGGCACTGAAATATTAGCAGCAGTGCTAGTGAGATTTTGTATCAGAACTGTCTCTAAATCTCAAACTCTAACTTTGAATTCATGTCTGAAAAAAATCTGCTTTTCTGGTCTTTTGTCAATTCTGATGTTCTAGAAACTTTTTTTTTTCTGGAAGAAAGAAATTGAAAATGTCAGACTTAAATGTAAATCTAAATGTAAGTATTTGATACTGAGTGGCATCCTTTAGACTTCAGATACCTCACTGTTCAAGTTTTGAGTCACAAAATAGCTGGCAACCTCTCTAGCTACATATTGCATGGATGAAATGAGTCTTTGGCATCTGTGAAATCACTGAATTGTTCTAAAATATATTAATTAAATTAGCAGGTGACAAAAGGATATCACACTGATGAGTTCAGAATAGGAATTAACCTGAAGATCGCTTATAAACAGGGTGGCTTGATAGTCTCCTTTGGGGCAATTAGCATAAAAATGGATAAGCAGTGAGTTTGTCTTAATCTTAACTGCTTTTTAGGATGCTTATAGTGGCATTGTTTATTGCTAATCTTTCCTATCATAGAAAATACAATCGAAATATACACAAAAATATAATCCTCTGTTATGGGACTATATTTTCAGATGGTTGAAATTTGTCCGAAATATTGCTTGCGTGTGGAAACTTCTGATTTCCCCTGACACTCCTAAGCTTCATTTTACTTTTAAAATGGTTTCAACCCAGCTCTTCATTCAATTCTGAGAAGAAGATGAGCAAATAATACTTTGAGCAAATAAAAGCTCTATTAGAGCTGCTTTGCTTAATAAGTTTAGCAAATCAATACTTTAGATCACAGCATAAAGGTATGACAACAGTTTCTCGTCTGTACCTCCTTTCTAGTGAGGAAGGAGAATTCATAATCTTGTTAGGGATGACTGTCACATTAAATACAGAGCTGATGCTCCAACTACGTAGTCTGCCCCATGGAAAAGAAAATCTGTCTTTTTCTAGTTACTTGGTAGGTAGGATGCATCTCGTATTGAAGCATTTTGAATCGCACTCAATAGTTGAAAGAAATAATGAAGAAATATTCTTTTTACCATCAGTCACAAAGCTAGGTCTTTATTAGTCTTGGATTTTTCATATTTCTTTTCATAGTAAAAAAAAATAATGTTTTTCCTCCCCAGTTTCATATATAGAAGGCAACTACTGTTTACTGGAGATATATGCATATGCTGGGACATGAGTAGTCAGTTGAAACTTTGAAAATTAAAATTTGAAGTGATAGTTTAAATGATTGTGATTTGGATGGAAATGTATATTGTTTATATGCATATATTTTTATGATACGTGATGCATTATTGATAAAACATTGAAACAGTAAACATGGAAAATGTATATTATAGTGGCCATGCAGCTTATGGTTTTTAACTCTGTGTTTTCATAGGCGCTCATGAGAAACAAGAAATTAAGAAGAAGAAAAATGAGAAAGGACCAATCAGTGCAACACATTTACCAGCCGTGCCGGCTTCCAAACCTTCTGCTGATCAGATAAGACATAGCGTTAAGCAATCTCTTAAGGAAATTCTGATGAAAAGGTATAAACATATAATGAAATGCATTCATTAATTTGTATTTTAATTTGTATTTGTTCTTATTTTCTTTCAGAAGACAGAGGGGAAATAATTATTTGGAAGTAATTGGTAATTTTTGTATTTACCCTTCTGTTCTCTCGCAGGTTGACAGACTCCAGTTTAAAGATTCCTGAGGAGAGAGCAGCAAAAGTTGCCACAAGGATTGAAAGAGAACTGTTTTCTTTTTTTCGGGACACTGACTCAAAATACAAGAACAAATACAGAAGTTTAATGTTCAATCTAAAAGATCCTAAAAATAATGTATGTATTACTTGTCCGTAATGATTTGCAGAAATCTTTTATTTACTGTGCGTTAAAGGAACAGTCGTCTATGAGAATGCATTATTAAACCTCTCACAATTAATCCTTTTCATTATTATTCCTCTATGTTTCCTTATCCCTTTGATGTTTTGTCCTCTGGTTTCATACCCAGTCTTCTGTTTCTTTGTTTGTTTGTTTTTTTTCCCTATCGTTAATTATGCAAATCTTTGCTCTCAGTGTACTTAATAGTCAAATTTCAAAGTGTAGTGAATATAGTTTGCTTTGTCAAAGTGGTCTTTACCACTGCTGTGTATTTTTTCTCATAATTTTCTTTTTTTTGTTTCTGTCATGTAGCTTGTCTCACTGTGGTTTTGGCTTCCTATGAGCCCATTATTTGATATTGCATTTTTAGCTTCTGTCATTTTTACTTTTTATCAGTTATTCTGGTCATTTGTACTCCGTTATGATCAAGTTTCTTTATTCATTCTCTCCCTCTATAGTAATGATAACAGACTGTAAATTGTATGAACAGGCTAACTTCTTTAACTGGCTTGCTTTGTTTGCTCATACTACCAAGTTATGTGAGTTCTTTTCCCTCATACCTGCACGCCCCTTGGAATTCACTTAAGTCAGTCAGGAAGCATAGATATCCTCTTTATTATTAGCTTCTCTGTGTTGCGTCATACAGAGAATTTACAGCTTTACAAAAAAGTCTGTTACTGCCACAGTGGGCTTAAACTTACTTTCTATTTTTTGCAGCAGCAGTTAATTATACAGCTGATCATTAAGGGTATATGTAGATGTAGACTAAACAGGGAACTCTGGAATTAAGGTTTTTATCTTTAAAAAAATATAAAAGTCTAGTAGTGTTTCTCATACTGGTAATATTAAAAAAACAATACATTATGTTTATAGAGAGTATATTGAATGTTGTTTTTCTACTTTGTTTCCTGTTAGGAGCTGTTTTTGTCTCCACAGCAATAGTTTTCTTTTTTCTTCTAGATATTGTTCAAAAAAGTACTGAAAGGAGAGGTTACTCCAGACCATCTAATAAAAATGAGCCCAGAAGAACTGGCCTCCAAAGAACTGGCTGCTTGGAGACAAAGAGAAAACAGACACGTGAGATTTGTCAACTTAATGTTGTTTAGTTGGCTGTCTAAGCGTATTTAACTTCTGTTTCCAGGTTAAGTGTGTTTAGGAAGAACAGAATGCATGTCATATAAATCAACTCCAACTGGTCAGGAGGACCTCCATAATTTATGGAGTATTCAAAACCAAAGGATACGTTAGTACAGAAGTGAAAGAGCTCTAATAAATTCCTGAAAGGGGGAAACGATGCAGCTTTGTTGGTGCTCTTTTTTTTTTTCTGTCTCAAGAGGAAAGGCTTTTGTGACTGTCCTTACTTCCAGCAAGATTTTAAAGCTCTACTTGGAGCTTTCTTTAGGGGAATGTGGATTACTTGTATTTAAATTCAGTTTTGAAGGTCTACTTTCCAGTTTCCTTATTCCTGTATTTTAAGTGAAGTTAGATGAGCTGCTTGTGTTTTTTCTTTGAAAAAACTGCTTAACACTTGTAAAATAAGAATATACTCTTCTATTCCCAGAGAGTTCCTTGATTGCAGTCCTTATTTTCTGTTATTATGTATGCTAATTTCCAAGTTTTATTATATGGAGGCAAATAAATATTATCTCTTGTTTTTACAGACAATTGAAATGATTGAGAAAGAACAGAGAGAAGTTGAAAGAAGACCTATCACAAAAATTACTCACAAAGGAGAAATTGAAATTGAAAGTGAAACGCCAATGAAAGAACAAGAAGTTATGGAAATTCAGGTGGGAAAGAAAATGGTGTATTTGGTTCCCAGATAACATGGTTGTACATCTGTGGTTACGTGTTAGTTCTGTTTTAAGTTTAATTTTTCTTTCATCCTGACTGACTTTGACTTACAAAGCTGTTTTTTTTTTTTTTTTTTTTTTCCCTACATTGTGTCCGTGACAAATTGATGAATACAGCAGAAAGTACTCTAAATCTTATGTAAAATATATTTAGGAATACCTATTCACAATTTTCATGAATTTATACAGATTTTGTCATAGCCTTTTAGGCTGAAAAGACTTTATAGCCTCAAAGCTGTAGACCTGAAAAGAAACTTTAAGTCTGAAGGGAAAAAAATACTTTAAATAAATTGAAGCAATAAAGTGATACTAGGAATATTAACAGAAGAAAAAATCTAACTGAGATGTTTTGACTTTCCTTAGGAACCTAATATGATGAAGTTGCATGAGAAGTCAGAGGAAGCTGAAAAAGATAAAGAAGGAAATGAATCTGCATCTCCAGACACCACAAGTCAACACAAAAATCATCTCTTTGACCTTAACTGCAAAATCTGCATAGGTAACAAGAACATAAATATTTTTATTCCCAGTTTGCAGAGAAAGATGTGGCAGCAAAATTTTACTTACTTTACAAGAGGGACAATTTTAAAATGATAGGCTGTTGGCATGAAGTTGCCATCTGTTTAGAAAATGCAGATGGAGAAATAGATCCTTTTTATGAATGCATGTGCTATTGTTCATACCTAATGCATTTATCCTATTGCATTACAATGGCAATAATGTATTTTTGGTTCATCTTCCATGGCTTCTGAGGAAGCTCACTTTTTTTTTTAAAAATAAAAAAGAAAACAAAACAAAACATTGTAATTCATTCACCACAGGTCGAATGGCACCACCTACTGATGATGATCTTTCTTCGAAAAAAGTGAAAGTGTCTGTTGGAGTTGCACGAAAGCAATCAGACAATGAAGCAGAGAGCATTGCAGATGCGCTTTCTTCAACATCATGTATTTTAGCTTCAGAATTACTGGAAGATGATAAACAAGACTCATCAAAATCATCATTCCCAACTCTTCCAAAGTAATAAAAACTTAAGCAGCAGTATTTTTAAAGTGAAACACATTATTTCTCTTGTTAAGCTATGATGACTGATGTTAGTTTTTTTTATAGCATTTTGTAATTTGCTATAGTGAAAGCTGTACACCTCTTCTTAGGAATGGGGCTAATTGCTTGATGCTGTGCATTTGTATCAGTAATGCTATATGTATCGTGATTACAAACTTCTAATTCTCATCTTTCAGGGAAATTAAATTATTCTATGTGCCTAAAAAGAAGTAGGTTTATATTAAAAAGGTCAGAATCTAGATTTCATATTGTGTTGTGGTATTAAGGAACGTAGTATTTACAGTGCTGCAATTGAAGATATATGTGTGTTTGTATACATATATTTAATGTTAGGGAATTTGAGTTTGCCGTGAACAAACCATGTGAGCTGATAGATCAGGCTAGTTTCAAATCTCAAAAATTACTGTGCTAGTTAGTTGACTTTTCTGATGTTTGTCTCTTACACTTTATCAGTTATTATCTTTATGTACTGCAACAACCAGTGGCAAGACTCTTAAGTCTTGCCACTGGTTAACTGTGAGCATGTAGCACCGTGGATCTGCTGCCTTGCAGTTAGCACTGATGTCCACAGTCCTTCTCAGGGTTGTGGGACTAGAAGTCTTCTTCTCAGGGTTGAGAAGGTGGAGCTGAAGTGATGCAGTTCTTCTTACCTATTTTCCCATTGCCCGTTCCTGGTGATTAATGTTTTCTGTATTATCTCCCAAAAGAAAGAGAGGATGGAGAAATCTCATCTCCTACTGACATAGATACTAGATTTTTTGCAGTTCTGTTTTTGCCAGGCATCTCCCCTGCTTGTTCTGCAGTAGTATTCTGTCAGACATCTCTCCTGCATGCTCTGCATCCTTTGTTGTTGCCTTTCAGATTCTGTTATGGTTTACAAATGCTTTCTGTGCCCCATGTGGAAGCCAGACCACAGCTCTCTATTTGCTTCTTTGCAGTTACCAGTGATTTTTGTTTTATGATTTGCTATGTACAGAATGCATGTGTGTTGTGTCTGGCTATGTTGTTAGCAATGTTATGGTTCCAGAAATGTTTATGTGCTGTTGCCTGTTTACGCAGTTTTTATGTTTGGTTGTTGACTTTTCTTTTACTTGTGGCAAGGAAGTATGAATTATGTCATGCTTTATGTTTTTGCATCGTGGAGTTCATCAGGCCTTTGCTTTGGCCACAATGATATCTGGTGCAAATGATATTTAGAGAATAGCTGTCACAACCTTGAGTTTAATGTACAAAGTATTTTCATATGAAAGAAGCGTAGTTTAGCTTAGCAAGGCTTTTGACACTGTCTCCCATATCATTCTCATAGGTAAGCTTAGAAAGTGCGGGGAAAAAATCCCGCCTCGATGCTGCTTTCCTGTGAAGCTGTAGGAAACCTGCTTTAGCAGGGGTTTGGACTAGATGATCTACAGAAGTCCCCTACAACCCCTACAATTCTGTAATTTTCAGCAATGTCAGATTGTGTGTTCTGAGATGCTAACAGCTCCTCTGCGTTGAGGAGAACACCACAGAGCAAATGAGGGAAAGCAGCAGCCATAACTTCTAGGCCTGTCATCTTACTCCTTTGAACATGAAAATGCAGTAGCTGTTCTTGAACAAGCTCTCCCTTCTGATGGGGAATTTTCTTTCTCACCACTCCTTGCACTCCCCCTTTCCCTGGTTTGTAGTTTATCCAGTATGGGTGTTCCTGTATTTGCTGTTAGCTCTCTTCATTTTCTTCCTTTCAACCTTTACTCTCTGCTGAATTGCAATTATGAGGATGATTTTTCTGATCTGGGAGACAGGTTTCTAGAAAAACATTGACTCATTTATTTAGAATTGACCAGAGTCCGTGCTGAAATGCGACCTTTATCAGGACATAATCCTTCAACAAGGACACTGGACTTTGGTTTTAGAATGGTTTGCTGAAGATTCAAAGGAACAATTTCTAGTGTAGACAGAGAGAAACGTAGGTTACTGTGTTACTGCACTGTACAGCATTTGTTACTAGTGAGTGGCTGACAAACACTGCTAGTAGCATGCATAGAATATTTTTTAAAAAAATAAGTTTAGAAATGTTAAAATGTAGCTGTAGCTTTTCTGTGAAGAAGCTCCCAGGCTGAGAAACCATCTCCTGTGAAATTATTTAAGTCTTTCAGTTTATTTTTTGCAGTTGCTTTGCTATAGCTGCTGACGCTTTTTTTGAAGTGTGTGTGGGGAACGTTGCTTTGTATGGGTGATGATTTTGCAGTTGGGAGGAGGTGCTCACAGAGCTTGTGGAAGTGATGCCTAGGTGAGAGCAGCTAGCTGGCCAGGCAATGGGAAGCAGGTCCACAGGTGGTGGACAGACAGCACTGCAACAAGAAGTAGGAGCTAGGAAAGCAAGGTGAAGACAGGCCAGCAATTTGCATGCCGTCTTCTCCCTCTCTCCATGTTGCAGGGGGAAGATAGATCTTAATAGATCTCCAGCACTGTACATGTTTCTCTGTCCTCTTCGGTACCGTTTTGTAGCTCTTGGACAAAATAATTTCTGCAGGCTCCAAAAATGCAGTGCTGAGCTAATATGCTGCTTATTTAATGGTTCTTAATGTAAGAAATACCTTCTGCTACCCTGGAAGATGAGGAATAATAATAGGCTTGTCTGCCTATCTGTTTTCATGCACACTCAAGTATTCTTAACTGAAAAATAAAATTCTTTATGACAGGTAGCTTCTTTTATGAAGGTAATGATTTACATGTCATGTTCTAAACAAAGTGGGTTTTGTCTGTGTTTTTTCTTTTTTTTTAAGATCGGAAACACCTGGTACTGTAGAATGTGAAAGTCTGTTTCTGGCACGCCTGAACTTCATCTGGAAGGGTTTCATCAACATGCCTTCCGTGGCAAAGTTCGTTATCAAGGCTTATCCAGTGTCTGGCTCTTTTGAGTATTTAACAGAGGTACTTACATTTATTGCAAAGAATGGACAACACTTTTATTAACTTTAGTGACTTGTTTACCGTGTAGGCTAATAATAGTATAATGACAGAAGACAGGGAAGTGTGATCATTATACTGAATATAGTGCTTGCAGGAGGAAAGAATCAGGGCAGAATTTATCTGTATAAGTAAAATATTTTTCAGTTTGCCCTGCATGGACCCATGGTTCAGCAGAATTCAAGTACTCTGATGTATTTTAAGATGTTTCCCTCTCAAGTTTCTTGAGGATGAATACCAGTTTTTGTAGAGATGATTTTGTAGATACTGAACTGTTTCTAGTTTGTTATGGAACATCTTCTGTGTTACAAACTAACCTGAAAGAACAATATTTATTAGTGAAATAATCATCTCAGTGGCATCCATTTTCTGAATTACAGGTGAGAAAATGAAAACTTCCCTTTGAATTGAAAGCGTTAAACAAGTCAGCATCAGTTTTTGTAAGAGAAGTGTCTGTTGAGGATTTCTGTTGACATTATGAGAAGTCTTTTTTTCTGCAACAGAAATGTGTGTAACAGGATTTGTATTTTTTCTAATCTGGTGGCATTGCAGTCCCTGTAAGGCTAAATTATCCTTCAAAATATTTATGTAATATTCTATTCAGTATCTGAGAGGCAGAAAAAGGCTACGACTACTTGTAACAGTTGTCACTGAAGCATAAAATAAAGATCAAAGAGCACATAAGGCTCAGTATCACTTCTCACCAGTGACACAGGATGCATCAGCCTTCTAATTAAATAGTGTTAGGTCTTCTGTTAATGTACTTATCTTTATTTTGCTGTAAGTCTTCAGTCAATTCCAGACCAGGTAGTACCTCCTGATGTTAAAGGATTTTTTTAAAAATACAGTGTACTTAGTATCAAAACAGCTGATTTTCCTAAGTTGTTCTGTAATTATTTTGGAAGTCTGTTTATGTCACTAGCAAAGAATGAACTCAATAATATCTAAGAACAATTTTTTTTCTATGTACATAAGTGTGTAGGTTATATATTTTCTCATTATTAAAATATTTAAAGATTATTATGTTCCTTTATAGGTGCGTGGCTCTCATAACAGCTTAATATTTAAAGAAATTTGAGTATTTCCAGAGTGGGGTTCAGTTGTGTTACTACAATGAATTGTTGAGGAAGGTGTAGACTAACAGCTTTGAGTGATAACTAATTACTATTACTAATCACCAGTCTTACACTGAAAATCCTAATAGAAATATCCAAAATCTAAATTTAATTAATTATCTAAATTATTTTTTCTACGGTTGTAACTTTTAAAATTAGGATTTAAGAAGTATAAGAATTAAGTATGTTTTGAATATATGAAGTAGATATATTTGATTCAGATTTCTGTTTTGCTTTTTCATAGGATTTACCTGATAGTATTCAAGTAGGTGGCAGGATATCCCCTCACACTGTCTGGGAGTATGTAGAAAAAATCAAAGCCTCAGGGACCAAGGTAAGAAATTTTACATAGTGAGGGCTTGCTTCTTAGCATACATTCTGTTTACTCTAAATATCTTATTTTCCTGGAACATCTGCAAAAGACTTGACAATTCAAGGATAACTGATGCTTACGTTAAATGAGATGGCTGGTAGCTTGTGGCATTTATTTTCTATCTATCCTTAATCTCTCATTTATTGTTTGAGAACACATATACTTCTTTGAGAGACGTGCATGTTTGAAGACAGCTTGACATGTCTCAAGTACTACTTTCTAGATTTTGTACTGTTGGAGTATCTAAGGCCATCTTGCTGGCCCAAGGTGGGCTTGTACTGCAGTGTTCAAGTCATCCTTGTGTTGAAGAGCCCCAGACTAAACACTGCTTTCTCACAAGTACTGAATAGAAGGGGATAATTGTTTCCATTGATCTGCTGACTGCTGAGGTTCTGACACCAAAGATACAGTTGGCCTTTTTTAAAGTGCAGGTGTGTTACTGGTTCATATTCAATCTGCCCACCAGGACCCACACATCCTCTTACGCCAAGATTCTTTCTAGCCAATTAGCTCTGTAGGCTGTCCTGGTTCCTGGGCATAATCCGCATAGAGGTGCAGGATTTCTTCATTTACTTTGGCTGACCTTCATGAGGTTCTGGTCAGCCCCATGGAACAGCAGTTTGCTCTTTGGCATTATCAACCACTGTCCTAATTAGGTGTCATCTGAGTTTTGCAGGTCTCCTATTCTATGTTCCAGGTCGTCTGTTGATTAAACCATTAAACAGGATCAGCCCCAGCATCAGCTGCTGAGCTGGGCTTTGGGGGTTATTCTGGGATTTGGATACTGGTTTTCTTTTAATATTAGATAATGTTAGGCACAATAGACTATACAAGGTACATCTTCCTACTAATGTTATGTGTAGAGAGGAATAATCTAGGGAAGCATGCCAGCTTCCAAGTGAAGTTGTTATTTATAGGCTGATAAAAAGTTGGCTTTTTTGTCATGGGTTCAAAAGTATTTCTTTTTTTTTAAAACTACTGAATACTTTTTATTTACCTTTTCCATTTTCCTTAATTACTTTTGACACTTTCTATTCCTTCTGTTTACTCTTCTCTGCATTTTTGGGGAGACGCTTTCTCTTCTTTGAACTATGCTTTTAAATAAAGAACTGTAACTAAAACAATTGAAATTTCATTAAAAAATACATGTATGATCTTGTATTTCTCTTTTTGTAAACAGGAAATCTGTGTAGTTCGCTTTACCCCTGTGACTGAAGAGGATCAGATATCCTATGCTTTGTTATTTGCCTATTTCAGCAGTAGAAAACGTTATGGTGTAGCTGCCAATAACATGAAGCAAGTCAAAGATTTGTATCTCATCCCATTAGGTTCCTCAGATAAAGTCCCACATCATCTCGTGCCTTTTGATGGGCCTGGTAAGTACAGCATGGAGTTTGGAACTTTATTATCGTAGCACTTCATATAGAAGCTTATAACAGAAGAGGAAATTAAATTTTAAAAGGTAATTAATTATGGTATAGAAAATAAGTTACTCTGTTCAAACAAGACATTGTTTTTCCATAGTGTTCTGTTGGCTTCCTTGAGAAGACATTAATTTCCAATTGTAAGATTATTTTGATTTTTTAACATATTTTTGAAAAAATTACTTTGAGTAATTTTATTTCATGTTTTACTACGTAATTCCTCTAACCTAGGTTTCTTTGTGTTTACAATCTCAGAAAATTCACTAATGCAAGTCACCTATAATAGTAATCCAACTGAGTTCAAAATTGATACTGTAAATTAAAAGCAGTATTTTTCATTATTTCAAATCTATTAACTTTTTTTTTTTAACTTGAGCATTCCAAACTTTAAAGAAGGAAGAAAAGCAACAAGGATGGACTTTGCAGATTTTGGAAACAAATGAGCAAGAAATAAAACGCTCCAGAAATGGCTCCCAGTTGCTGCTTAAACCTGATTTTTTGTGTCAGTTTATTTTGGTAGTTAAAAAAAAAAATTATGGATGATTTCATTTTAGATAGGATGGAAACTAATATGGGATTAGCTACAACTCCTAACTCTCTATGCAACAACCTAGTTTAGACAGAACAAAATGCATAGTGAAGAGAGAGATAGTAGTGTATCTTGAAACACAGTGCCTTTCTGGAATGATGGAAGCATTTTGGAAAGTCACTCGTGGTAAACCTTTGAAGAAATCTGTCTAACACAGATTGATTATGGGACTTGTGGGTGCTAGTGTTTTATTAACATTATTTTTCTTCTTGTGCTTTACTGTCACTGTTATTAAAGTGTAACTCATGGACTAACATGATGTTTAACTTTTTTTTCTTACACAACTAGATACCCTGTATAACATTATTGTATTCTGTATTTGGAAGTTACAGGGGGTGATGATGGAAATCTCAAATGTCTTAAAATGAAGAATTTCTGTAATACATTATAAGAGCACGTGGTTTATTTTTGTTAAAAATGATTTCTTTAACCAAAGCACAAGTAGTTAATAAACTGCTTTTACAATTTTGTGCAGGGATTGAAATTCATCGACCAAATTTATTACTGGGATTGATAATACGCCAGAAAATGAAGAGACAGATTTCTGCTGTCACAAGCGTTACTAGTAGTTTTGTGGATGAAGTTTCTGAAAGTACCTTGAGTAGCGTGCCACCAGAAAAGAAAAGCAAGCCAAGCAAACCTGAAGTCTCTCATAATGAATTGGCACTAGAAGAAGAAGAGGAAAATGATTTTTTTAATTCTTTCACAACTGTACTACACAAGCAGAGAAATAAACCTCAACAGTCTAATATAGAAGATGTTCCAGCAGTTATTGAACCATTGGTGGAAAGTACCAAACATGAACCACCAAAGCCTCTCCGATTTCTTCCTGGTGTTCTGGTTGGGTGGGAGAATCAGCCTTCTACTTTGGAGCTAGCAAATAAACCATTGCCAGTAGATGATATCCTTCAAAGCCTTTTGGGTACGACAGGGCAGGTATCAGAACAAAGTAAGCCAGAAACGAGTCCTGGTGAAGATATCCCTTTATTAAATGAACAAGCAACCTTAAAAGAAGAAAACATGGATGTTGACAAAGTAACTGTTGAAGTTAGTGAAACAAAGGCTGGTTCAGATGATACGCAAGATTCTACTAATGCTACTGTTGTACCTGCAGATGCAGCAGTTGTAGGGTCCTCAAGTTCTACAAGAAATGCTGGAACTTTGATAGGACTTAGTCTTAAGGGAAAACCTCCGGATGTCTCCACTGAAGCATTTCTAGCAAATTTATCTACTCAGTCACAGAATAAAGAAACTGAAGAAAGCAAAGAAAATGATTCAAAGCAGCAGCCACCTGACCAGGATAATGTCACACAGGAAACTAGAAGGACCACGAATTCCAGCTTTTCTTCTTCATCAAATGCAGGGAAAAGCAACGAGAGCAATGCTAGTGTAAGCTCTGCTGAAGGTACTACTGCTAATACCTCTAAATCACCATTTATTAATCCTAAAAGAGACCCTCGACAGGCAGCTGGGCGAAACCAACAGACTAATGCTTCAGAAAATAGGGAAGGGGATGTTACTAAAAATGAAGACCGACAGAATGTTTCAGGAAATGATCAAGTGGAACCAGAGAATAAACAATCTTCTGGTGAAGTAGGCTTAAACCTGTATCCAAGTGATGCACAAACAAATGAGATGCAGTACAGTTCAACCGCAACAAAAGCAGATAACGCATGTGCATCGCAAGCAGAAGATACCAAACAGTCACAAGAAGATGCAATGCAAAACATTGAGACTCTGAACTCATTTAGAAGAGGACCAGCAGCAACTTCATCTCATTTTGAAACAGAAAATTCTTCTTGTTCTGAATTTATTTCCAAAGTTCCAAGCCCCATAACAACTGGCAGCTTCTCATCTGTTAGACCCCCACAACAGAATTTTCAGCATCCTAAATCTAATCCACCTGGATTTCAGTTTCAAGCTCCTGCACCTCATAACTTCCCTCCACAAAACAGTCCTATGTTTGGATTCCCTCCTCATTTACCACCTCAGCTTCTTCCTCCTCCAGGCTTTGGCTTTCCTCAAAATCCAATGATGCCGTGGCCACCTGTAGGTCCTTTATCTGGTCAGCCACCACCCTATGCTGGACCCATTGCACAAGGGCTACCAGTGGCTCACAAACAGTCAAGATTTGTGGGGCCAGAAAATTTTTTTCAGAGTAAAGACAGTAGGAGACCAGAAAGGCGTCATAGTGATCCTTGGGGCAGACAAGAGCAGCATGTGGAGAGAGGGTTCAGTAGAGGAAAAAATGATCAACAAAGACAAAGATTTTATAGTGACTCTCACCACCAAAAGAAAGACAGACATGAAAAAGAGTGGAACAATGAAAAATACTGGGAACAAGATTCTGAAAGAAATAGACGCAGAGACAGAAACCAGGAAAAGGAGAGAGAGAGGAAGAGTAGAGAGGAAGGACACAGAGACAAAGAAAGGTTGCGACTTCCTCACGGTGATAGGGGTGCTGATGGAAAAAGCCCCAGAGAGACTAGAAATCCAGAAAAAAAGACAGAGAAGCCCAAACCTGAAGAGCAGGCTCAAGAAAAAGATAAGGAGAGGGAGAAAAGTAAAGAGAAGCATAGAGAACGAGAAAGTGAAAAGAACAGAGATAGACACAGGGACCACAGTGACAGAACTAAAAGCAAAAGGTAAAAAGATGCAGGCAGTCTTTTTAAAGTCCTATTTAAGTAACCTATTAGAGTAACGTCGTAAAACTTTCTATTAAAAAAAAACAACAGCCTGCTAGGATCGTGCCATCTTTTTTATTCAGTCTTGGTGTTTTGCAGAAACAAGTCTGTGTTTTGGTACCACTTGATGTACCAATACTCATCGTTTTTTTCATTATACCAACTATCGCTAGAAGTAGGAGTTTAATATTTTTAAAAATTTTACATTGCTGTATATTCAAAGTTTTAAAGATTTCTTTTATTAATATGCAATAAAGGCTTAGAAATTTTCATAGCTGATACAGCTGGCTTTAGTCATGTCTGCAATATAGTTGCTGCCTTTGGTAATTTGTGCTCTCTTCTGTTTTAAGATGCTCGGACAATTTAAAAGATTACTTTAATACGATAACCTTCTTTTTAAATTGCACTGTTTTTAAGGAGTCTAGCAAAACCTCAGAATCCACACGTGCTGCAACAAAATATGCTTGATGGTGTGAAGAGTTTTTTTAAATTATTCAGTAGTACAATAAAATAATTCAAGTGTATTTCACCAGTTTTTCAAGTATTTCCTAAGCATCTAAAGCAGTTTGTGACCAGAAATTGGAAGGCTGAGCTGCTCGAATGTTATTGCTTTAAACTGCACTTGTTTTAATAAGAAAGCATTTTTAACCTAAGTTCTTGAAAATATGTTTTGTAGTAGTTGATTCATTTTTCCCACCATTTTCCATGCTTCAAAAACTTGAATACCTGAGCTTGTACATTACTTTGTGTTTTGCTATCCTTTTTACTGTAAAATGTAAATATTTTAAGGGATATTTTGATTCTAAAATGATAAAACTTTCTCACATACTGTGTGTGTTTGATTTCATAGGTGTGAAACTGTAGGCTGAAAGAATCTAGCAGGTTAAGTTGTAGAATGCAACATCTCTTTTTTACAATTCCTGGCTATGCTGTTATGAGTTCTAGGGAGCAAAGAGGGGAGGAAAGCAGAGGGATGTTTGCAGTAAATTGATTCCTGATAATTACAGCCATCCACTGCAAAACAAAAAGCCAAAAAAAGAAAACCTGGAAACAAGCTGAAATCTCCTGCTCTTCCCCTTATTCAGATACACCAGTCATTTTACTGAGTCTGTTAGAAACAAACATTCCACTATGTAAACCAAAAATGAGGTTTATTGTTCTATTTTTCAGTATTCTGTTTTTTACTTTGAGTACATGAGCTTCTGTATGGACATAGCATTTTGCACTTTGCTGTAGAAAAGCCTCTTCTTTCTGAGAAGATCTTTCAAGTTTAACAACACACTAATAATTGCTAATTTTAATGTATTTTAAAGTTAAATTTCCTTTGGATATACTACAAGTAGCTTCACAGTCAAATTGACTAAAATAAAAACCTTGCACCAAATGAAGGGGTGGCAGACTTTCATTCAGTAATGTTTCTTAGCCTCATAGTTGAGAAGATTCTTAAGTAAAAAATCCTCTTGTAAACAAAGCAATACTTAACCTTTCAAGTTTTGTAGTGTGATAAAATGATACTAGTTTTTCCAAATTAATTCCATGATTTATGTAGTAGTTTGGAATTAATGTGCACGCCTAGGGTTGTGTTACATCAGGGTTCATAATATATTAAAAAAGTAATGAAACTTTGGTTTGGTTTTGGAATCAGTTTTAAATCAATAGCTCTGCTTGTGAAGATTTCCTTTTGACCTGTCCAAAAGAGCTCTGAAAATAAACTGTTATCACTGAAAATTGCCCATGTTAACGAGATGGGAATGCTTTCTGTCACAGTTACCAGAAACATTTTGTTTGGAAAGAATACGTAAACATTTTCCAGATTTGGCAAGTGCTTTACTACCTGCCTCTTGGAGAGCCAAAGGAGAACAACTCTACTGGGAGAGTTTTTTATTAAGGTTTTAAATTAACAAGCAGAAACAGCATGTAGAATTTGGTCCTAGAATCTGAGCTGTGTGATGGGAATAAATCCCAGTGCTGCAGGAGTAAGGGGGTTGTTGCCTTCCCCTCATCTTCAGTCACTCTCCTCCAATGTTGCTGTTTGTCAGGAGTGCTCTGGTTGTTGCTCACTGCACCCTGAATTGCTGCTCAGACCACAGAAAGCAGTGTGTGCTGATGGGGAACTGGCAGTACACCAGGAACCCCAGAGTGAACAGAATAAATCTGAAGATGTTCCCTTCCCCAGCATCACATGGCCATAAAAGGCCCTTCTAAGAGAAATGAAGAGAAGAATCTGGAGCCAACTCCAATGCCAAGTAGGCTTTGAGAGCTTGTTGATTAGAGAGGAGTAAGCTCTGCTGTATCAGGCTGATTGCTCTAAGGTTCAGAGTGGATTAAAAGGGTAGGAAGAAGCTCACAGAGATGTTTGCAAATCCCTCTTAAAACATCTTGTGGCAGCTCCCATCACCCTCTCTGACTGTTGGCAACGCATTCCTTGCCATGTGGTTATGTGGAAAGTGACATGTGTCACCTGGTTTTGTTGTGTGTGTTCCTGACCTGCTTTACATGAGGGAAGAAAACAAATCCAAAGTATTTGCTTGTTCCTGATCAGTACCCACTGAAGACTTCGGGTGGGAAAATTTCTGTAAAGTTATTAAAAAAAAAAGGGAAAGATACCAATCCGGCACTATTGTTTTTACATGTTTTATTTATACAGCAAGTCAGCAGTGGAATGAGAAATATAAATACTATCACAAATCTTGTGTTTAAGCAGATTAACTTTGTTTTTATTGATGACTGAAGTGTAGAATAGTACAGCTTTCTCAGAAGGAATAAAGCTTTTGCATTTTATTTATTGAAGAACTCTTCTTTACTTTTGAGATTATAAATTCATGAAAACATGTAGTCATGGAAATTCAGTTTACAGTGGCAAAGAGTTTGTCTAGTAAAATTTTAAAATCTCATTTAGAGGGATAAAAGCCAGAAAAGTATAGCTAAAACAAAGTAATTGTTTGACTTCATTAAAGCTGTTACTAAGAAAAGTTATTTGCTGAGACTGCCACTGTCCCACATTCCAGCTGAGACATTATGCTGTAAGCAAACTTGGGAGACCTCTGGTGGAGAGAAACAGTTGACTATTTTTATGCCTCGGTGTATACAAGCTTATTCCTATGCTTAGTAAGTAAGTACTGTTTTTGCCTCTGAAAAAGAATGATTTTAAAACATAATATTTTAGCATGAAAACAGTATTAACTTCTGCTTTTTTACATAACTGTATACATAGTGGATAGAAACTCAGAAGGTAGGGAGAGCAACTTCGTTACCTGGAATAGTTGTTGTGAACTCAGCAAGTAACTACAAATGTTATTTTTAGAAACATACACTTTTAACCCCAGACATGTTTTTCCCACCTACAGATGTCAGATGTTACTCTTGATTCTACTGATCTTAGAACTGCACCATTAGGAAAGAGAAGCCGTGCATACTAATAAAGCAGTTTCGGAGAGACAGCTAAGTCATCCTCATCCATGAACAGTACTGGATTGACTTCTATCTGTCTACAAAACTATTTCCAGCATAACAAGAGGAAAAAAAACACCTCATTATTTTAAAATAAATACTAAAAAGTATAAATACTTAGGAGTGAAGTAAAAAATTCTGGCTACATTTCACATATGACATTAATACCTATCATTAAAACAGAAAAAGGATTAGGAATAAAATTTTATGTATTTTGGTTCACAAATCCTAGATTGTCAGCTTAATACAAGAGGCAGTACAAAAATACATGCATTTTAAGGAATCTTAATTAGTTCAATTAATTTCTGTGATCTCCATTATGAACATTATAACCTTCTCCTTTCATGAGCTGAATCTTTTTAGAATCTTGGAAGAGCGCAACATCTTTAATTTTACCAATGAATTCCTTCTGAAAGAGCCCTGCAGTGACTGTATGGACTTTTCTGCCAATTTCAAACCCACCAAAATAACAAATTCCACCATAGTTTAAAGCAGTGTATTTTCTGTATGGATCAATATCTTCAAAAATAATTAGCTCCTCATCAAGATACACCTTAATACAAGTTTGATTTTGAATTACTGTAACAAAATGCCATCTTTCATCACAACAGGTGGAATCTTTGCTGTGACTCATTGGAACAGAGATTCTTTCTCCAAGATTAATCACAACCTTTAACCTTCCATTGGCAAGACCAATGGCAAGGAAATCATTGTCTTCATCTTCAGCTTTTCCCATCCACACCATTAAGCCTTCAATTTGACTGGTAGTAAAATTTAATGAAATACGGCTGTACCGGAGGTCTCTTTTTCCATAAAGAGAATCTATGTATTTGATGTAGGAGTTACCAACAAACTTTGCGGTAAAGAAGCTGATCTTGCTGTCACAGTGCTTACCTGACCAGCCTAGTGCACATACACAGGTGTATGAAAGCAAAGCAGGCTGAGGAATACAGAGAGCTTGAGACCTACATCTGTTCTGTGAGCAGTGAACAGACTCTTCACATGTATTCCCTATCCACCCTTGTGGGCAGGAACAAGAAAAGCCTGAGCTTTCAACTTGACATGTTCCATTATTTTTGCACACTGAATACCCACAAACTGTTCCATCACAGTCACCAATATTGGCCCCACCTTTGGGATCTGTCACAGTCAGCTTCAGTTCTTTGTCATTTATAACAATTTCTCGTATGCAGCCACTGAAACCTGTGGGTTCATTTTCTGTTGCCATTGAATTCACAAGATTTAGAGAGGATACCCCTCCGACATAAAAATCCGTGTGTGTGTCCAGCACATTCATCCCAGCACTGGCTCTATGGGTAACATTGATGCCATCCAGATCAAGGTAGCCTTCGTTGCCAACTCTTCCTACTCTGAGAACGTGCCAGGTCTGTCCATCAGCATGGACCTTCTGAATAGTCTGTAGGACAGTTGTTTTGGCTCCAAGATTGTAGCGCAGCTGTATAAATCCATTTACTAATGATATACATAGAAAGTCACCTGTGGAAAACAGTATAATTTTACTTTTAGAGGCAACATGTTGAAAAATAATCCTGATGCTTTCATGCCTGCACTTCCCAATTCCATACCTTATTTCTAGTAGCTTTATACCATCATTATACGTAAATCATTCAAAGGGATATGTTCGCTATTGAGCTTCTCCTAGTTCCCCCCCCCCCCCCTTTTTTTTTATTTTTTATTTTCCAATATGGAAACCAAGCCAGTGTTCTCCATGCTTCAAAAAAACAATCCCTGCTTTCTGGAAATCTCTGCTTTGATGCAGATGCTAGATAACAGCAGGGTAGGAGGAAACAGAATCACTTTGTCATCCACTTTGTGAGTTGGTGCTCCCATGAAGAAAAAAATAAAGTTTTGGCTAAGGTAAAATGCCAGAACAAGCTCTTATTTCCATGTACTGAATACAGGCATGATGGATTTGTCAGTTCAATGCACTGAAGGTTGTCTGCAAACAACCTCTGCTTTCCCTGGAACTTCTTTTTGCAGATGGGTTGAGTTGGGTTTAGTGATCTGACAGCTGTAAGAGCTGATAAGCTTTTTAGTTGGTATTTCATTGTAGAATCAGCAAGGTTGACCGTAGAATCAGCAAGGTCCAGTCCAACCATCCACCTACCGCCAGTAGCCCCACTAAACCATGCCCCTCAACGCAACATCTTAATGTTCCTTGAACACCTCCAGGGTCGGTGACTCCAGCACCTCCCTGGGCAGCCCATTCCAGCACCTGACCACTCTTGGAAAAGTAGTATTTCCGAACATTCAGCCTGAAGTAGTATTTCCTAATGTCCATCCTGCCGGAGGACTCCATGGCAGGAAGTATTAGGATGGAAGTATCCTTTCTTGTACTACCGGTGTTTTTGGCCTTACAGGCAATATAAAAGGCTTCAAACTATTACAAGCATGAAGAAAGAAAATGGGAATGTTTGGAAGCAAGAGCTGAAAGGAAGGTATGAAGAGCAGAGGTAGACTCCAATAGGGAAAGACAACAGCTAGGCAGAAGAGGAGAGCAGCAGGATGCTAAAGAGAGTCAGTTTCTAACTTTTTAATGTTTGCCCTCACAATTTGGGAGTTTTTTTTTTTTTAACGTTACTTTTGGAAGTAACAATAACAGGCATAAGACTTTTTTTTTTTTAAAAGGTGAGCTAACTAAATTGATAAATGAGCTTATAAATTTGAATGTACTTCTTATAGTTATCAATAAAAGTTAGATTTTCATGTAATGTTTCCTAATGAAGAAATACTTTTGAATTTGGAAAGCACAATTTCCTTAAAGATTCAACATTCTTAAGGGTGGGACTGTTCGTAAAATTAATGAAGTTTGCTTTCTTGCAGGTTTAATTTCTGAGTGCATCTAATCCCTGAGTGACATTGCCTTTAGGAAAGGTAAAAGTGAATGACTTAATGTACTGGAAGCTTGTGGCAGTTCCCCAAACCATACCTGTCTTTTGAGCCATTGATTAGGTTCCCATTCAGGCAGAGCAGAGATGTTTCAGTTCTGACAGGGGCTGTAGATCACCTGCTTAGCACTCACCCTTCCTGTCCCAGGCACTTGCAGGAAGGAGAAAGCTCTTTTTCATTTTGCTCCAGTCCAGCTGTTTTACTCATTTGCATTTAGTGTTTGTACATAACCTGTTCATCTATTTATTTTATCAGGGTCTCAGTCCTCAAGTAAGAAAGCAGCATGAGAAAATGTTTCTGAACTACTTCCTTGGCAGCCTTCAGTCCTGTCTTGTACTCAGACATACGGACCTGCATAAGGACCTAAGTACTCATTCTTTGCTGTTGAGGGAGAAAACATCTGACCAGACACTACTTAATTGAGCTGTGTGCTCATCTGTAATCAAGAGCTGGAGAAGCTGGAACTTCTCCAAGACTTCCTGGCCTACAAGTTTTTTTTGATAGCTTCGCACCTGTGGCAATGGTCTGTGATGACATTAGAGGACAGTGTTTTGCACAGTTTCAGTAGGCTTAAGATAGCCACAGTACTTCTGACTCAAAGCTAATGCTGCCTGTTGCTAATGTACTGTAGTTAAATTTGGAGCTGTACATGACTGCAAAAGCAAATCTATGTTACTGCATCTACTTTTAGAAAGTAAGGGGAGCTTATGGCTGAGCATTCTGGATTACATTTAACACAGGTTTGGGACCTTTCTTCAAATACAAGTCACTCTTATGTTACTTGAGAACAACAACAACAACAAAAAAACAACCAACAACTTTCTACCTCCATCTCTCCCTGAGGTTCTTAGGGCACTCTGCTACTCCTCAGGAGGTTTTCTGTCCTTTTCAGATGATGACTTGCCATCTTACCCTTTGGAGAACAGCAGTTTTAGTACAAACTTTCTGATGTGCATGCTGATCTTGGAGTTCAGCTCAGTATTTCATGAAGTCTAGGTACTGCTCAGGAACAAATAGCTGAAAATATTTTGGGGCTGGAAAATCAGGTTTTCCTGGGGGTGAACTATGGGCGTGTCTCGGTTACCTTTCAATTCAAACAGTGGTATTTTCAAAAAGGGAACTCCATCTGCCTTCTCTCTGAGGGATGAGCTGCACAGCTGAAGTTTGTGTGGATTTATGCCATTGTAAGGCATTTAAATTATTCCAATTTAAATGAATAGAAAGCACCCTGACCACTGAATATTCCCTCTCAGCAGTCTTGGTATGGAGGAACATGAAGCAAAGTAGTTGGCACTGCTTTAGGTTAAGCATTATTCCAACCCATCCCCTAAAACAGTAGCTGGGGCCAAAGACCTTCCTGATGAAGCTTGCTTTCGTTAAGTGGGAAGATGAAGACATCCTCAGTTTTTGCAGGACTAGACTTCAGGGCTGGTTCCTGCTTTCTAGAAGATACAACACAAGACACAGAATTTTGCTTCCAGCTTTTCAGATTAGTTTCTAATCTAGTATGAACTATTTATCCCCATCAGTATTATCACACACACACAAAAAAAAGCAGGGACTCCTGAGGTAGTAACTCACATTCATCATTCTGCTGTGCACTCAAGCATTTGCACAACCTGTTGGAGGGTGTGCATGGAACTGTAAGGCAATCTGTCTCAATAAGTTTACATCTGCCTCTTTGGAAATAGGGTCTCTGAGCTCAACTTTAGCCTGAAACAACAGGTAGGGCAGAATTTTTGACAAGTACAGCTTTCAGTTCTGTTCTGATATACATGGCCCCATCATCTTCCCAGTTTAGGAATACTGGATGAGAAAATTAAAAAGTGGAAGGGGATTTTGTAGCAGGTGTTGCCTCAAGCAAGGAACTGTGTTTACAACACTTTAACTCACAATACCAAATTCAGAATTGTCATCAAATGAAGGTCAAAGCTGCTCCAATGTGAAGTGGATTGTTTCTCTTCTCCATAGAGGAAGTAAGCACCCCAAAATAGGCATCAGTTTTTCTTCATTTAGTCTTGCAGCTCCATATCCAATATCTAAGCTCCCAGAGGCCAAGTCAACTGGGTCCTGAGCAGCCAGTTGCTAAAACTGGGAGTTAATGAGAAGACTTCTATCGGTTCATCCAGCTACTGCTGTGAGATCTGGATTATCCACAGCCATATCTACTTACATGACTTCTTATGACAGATTCTGAACGCATCACAAAAGTGTTCAGCCTATTACAGATTTACATACTTATTCATAGTAAGTAAGTAGGTTAGAGTCACACATGCAGGTTTTAAGTTCTCCCAAATGGTGGCTATGCTCTTTCATGCTCAGCCTCTATCTAGACAAGCAGTGTCTCTCTATCCCTCTCTTAAGTGGGGGGTCATGCTTAAGCAGTATCAGGTCACCAGAGGAAACTCATCTACATAGTAATGTGCCAATGCTGTATATTAGGAATGCATCCTGACAATGCCTCACTCTACTCTGAGACATCATATGCATGCAGAAGCATTTCAGTGTGCAAAATGTGATGATAAGATTAAATTCACACAGCTGTGTTGGCCAAAGATCTGCATTCACCACCAAATCTGCATAATGATGATGCGTTATTCCTAGAAGGACTGAATGCACTGTAAGAGGACACTGGGCTGACTGACCATGGGTAGGGGATCATGGGTGGTATTTTCAGCTCTTCTCTTTTAGTGACTCAGAGCCTACCCTTCTGCTCCATATGTATGTGAGCAAGGCAAAGCCTTACTTACTAGAGTATATGAATTTATTCCTATACTTCACTGTATATTAATGTGTGCTGACAGATTTAAATCTGAGCTCTTACATGAGGAATTGTTATTCCATTAAGAGTAAAGAGGATTTCCCAGTAGTTTTTAAGGCTGAAGGGGTTTCCATAGCATCCTTTCAATTAGTTTCAGTGACATCTACCTTTTTCATGCAGTTGTCATGTGCCTCAGCAATAAGAGAGATGCAAATCTCTCTGAAGATTCCTTGTTTGTCAGAAACTCATTGATATGTTTTTGTAGTACTGAAGATCTAGGTTTCTCTACAAAGACTCCTAAGACATCTGACACTTATCCTTTATTTTTTCCCTTGTTACTGTGCAGAAGTCTCTACGCTGCAATTTTCTGCTGGGAACAGAGGCTCCAATGAGCTCAGTGCTTCATCAGTATCTGGAGTGTACAGTTCTCAAGAGCTCCAGTCAGTGACTGCAGAACACCCATAGTCCTAATTCCTTCAAACCTCTGACACAGCATTTCTAAGCATATGCTTGCTGTCCTTAGCTTATGAGTTGTATTGCTTCATCTAATTGAAGGCAAGAATGCCAATTTCTATGGTTGTGATATGAGGTGACACTCTTTCTTACCCCTCTCCTTCCACCCTCTATTTCAGGAACCTTTACTGACCACTGGCACTGTGAGTCCCAGAGCCATTGAGGGAAGGAAAAGCAGAGGGGGGCCGGAAACAGGCTTAACACAGGAACAAAGGACAGAGAAGAGATGAGCATGATTCCCACCCTTCTGCAGCCTCTGACTCTAGTTGCCAGCCTCAGCAAGGGTGATGTTTCTGTAGTTTTCAGCTTACTCTGTATCTTTTATTCTTGTTGGCTTTAGGAGATTGTTAATTAACTTGGACACCCTGTCTTTTGCCACACCCATGCATGCACCCAGGTAGGCATCAGTCAGATGACAGGTTACAGCAGCTTCCTGCACCGTTTGTAATTGTACCTGGTGACGACCACAGCACAGTGCCTTTGATGTCTAGACATTCCTTTATGGGAATTACTCCACATATATAAGCTTTTACAGATTATTACAAAGTTATTATAACTCCCTGTACAGAACTACTTTTCATGGATAATGCAAGTCTGAGAACAAGTATCAAGCCAAGCCTGCTAATCTCTTGATTCAGGTAAAAGTCACTGTGACAACTGGTAGAGTTTACCTTCTACTTGGAGTACCATCCCACAGCAGAGGGGTACAGACAGGATCCAAAACACCCTTCCCGATTCAGTGATGTTCATTCACCTACAAGGGGGGTGGGGGGTGATTTTCTCTTTGTAAGAGAAACTTCTCAGCCTCCCATTTCAAGAAATGCCATTCTTAATGAAGAAGTTTTATTTCATTTACACACCACTATCACCCTGGCATATTTCAGCAGCTAGCATGAGTCACCTCCATTCAGCAATCTCAATTTGCTTGCCTCTTTTTTGCTTTCCTTGCATATCACTATAATGCAATGGAAAGCACAGCAACAATGGCAGGGTAGCAAAGCCCAAGGCTGCAGCAAGTGAAAATAAACACAGCAGCTAGAGACATAGAAACAAAGAAAGAAAACCTACTTGCCCCCAGAAGGCCTCAGATAAGCAAGGATCTCCAGCAAGACAGCCTTATCTCCCCCTGCCAGCCCTTAAATGAGGTCTGGAAAGGGGTGGATCCTGGCTCCACCCCTTCTGGTCACTCAGCTGCATTGCATGCACCTTAGTCCCCCCGAGTTGGCCCTGCCTTCCCACTCAGCATTTCTGCTACAGCTTGCTAGTGGCAAATGGGTAACAATGAGTTAGGGCTTAAGACTTAAGGGCAATGGGGATGACTGTTCTATCATTTAAATAAGTGAATAATTCTGCTTCATATGCTGTTAATTTAGTCCATATAAACCATCTTAAAGTTAGGAAAAAAGCAGAAATGATGCCCCTGTTGGCTATGGAAGCATGGATATGAACAGGGGAGACCTAGCCACTCTAAGATTCTTTTCTAGAAGTGGCTAGATATTCAGTTTGTTTCTGATTAGAAAAAATAACATTCTTCTCTGTGTGAGTATTCCAGCAATTCGGAGTATTTTCAAAGGATGTTAGTCCAACAGCATAAGTCGTCACCATAAAAAATGTCTTGGAAAAGGATGTAGACATCATGCACCCATACTTGCTTTCTCTTAGTTTAGGTTCTTAAATTGAAATGCCTTAAAGATCAGGAATTGAGGTTTTTCAGACCAGGTAGGTGACATATTCTTGATAAAAAGAGACAGAGCACTGGTGTTGCTAATGTTGAGTATTGAATTTAGTGTGAGTCACCCTATGCTGTTTATTAACCTGACTTCCTTCTTAGTCACCCAGCATAACCATTCTTTCTCATCTCATCAGAGAACAAACCTTTCCATCTCCCTGGCCTCAACTCCAGAATCGTGCTGGCAGCCTGCAGCATATTTCACTTTTATGAACAAATGTAAAGATACAGTAATGCTATGACTTAATGGAAAATGAATGCTCTTCAGTGCTTTTTACCCAGAGTGCCAAGGCCTTCAAGTATGCAGAGTGGTTTCTATGTAAGTGGACTAAATCATACATTCTTCAAGCATCTGCTGGGCATCCAGATGAATTAAAAGCTATTAAATGGGGCTCTCACACTTTCATTAGTAGAAATGGGACACACTGCACTTGCAAAATGTAAAGTGGGCTGGCCTTCTACAGACACTTCGCGAAATTCCAAATGCTGTATTATTTGTGGAGATATCACTCAGAAGCAGCACGTACAACTATCTACATCTCCCACATATTTACCTTGCTGGCATACAACATGTAATGAAAGCAGGGGAAAAAGCCCTTTGTCTTTCTATCTTCAAGTTTCCAAACTGAAATATGCTTATACACTTACTCTGAACCTTTTCATTTTCCATTTTCCATTTTCCTTTTCCTTTTTCCTTTTCTTTTTCCTTTTCCTTGCTTTGCCTGCTCTGCCCTCACCTTTGCCATCTTATTACTAACAACTAGCCATTTTGCTAGACTTTGGAATAACTTTCTTAGGAATTAATTAATTAATTATTAATAATATTCATATTATTACTGAGTCAAGAAACAGTTGTCAAAGCAAGAAAGCCCATGACTGACAGAATTATGGGAACTTATGCTAACAGAAGCTGATTCATGAGATGTCTTCTATTTATGATAATTTGTTCAGTGCTTTAAATGGATGTATTTAAGTTATCACTTTGTTAGAGGAGTGGAGACTGGAATCAACATATCAAGTTTTGAGTAGAGACACTATCCACCCTTTTCTAGAAATGTGTGTAATATTCTTTGAAAAGAACAAAACAAGAAGGAAATATTTCAAGGAAAGTCTTGTGGTTAGTTCTTCAGCTATAAAAGCATTTTTTTTCTGATGAGAGTATGCCCTTGCAGTCTCTTGCAGGGAAAGTCCCAATGTACTATTTACATTGAGTAATAAACCAATACACAACTGTGTCAGTGTGACATGCTACAACTCAGTATCATTCCTAAATTAACTGCATAGTCACAGCTCCTTTCTTTTACAAAGCAGGCTTTGTTGAGTGAGAAAAGAGAGGAGAAGGAGGAAAAGAAGAAAAAAAAACAGAAAAGAAAAAAAAAGGAAATGAGAAAAAAAGGAAGGAAGAGAAAAAAAAAAGAAGAAAAATTTTCTAATTGTTTCCCATTAAGAAATTTAGAAAAAGATCTTGTGGTTTGGACAATCAATTTATTAAACCTTACATAACTGCACAGAAGAAAAGGATTTATATAAAGTGCTTTGTAAACTAATCCCCACCAGAAAGCTCTTTCACATCTGCTGGCTGCTAAGAATATTTCTGAGTTTTTCATCAGCCTAATTCTGTCTGGATTTGACAGGATTAGATCAAGGCAAATATTAAGGGCCACACGATTAGCTTTTTCTAAATCTGTTAAAACTTTGGGGCAGTAAAAAAGGGAGTAGGAAATGTGTAAAGAAAGTAAAATACTCTACAGAAGACATTTTTGTTTTGAAATGAAATTCATATGGTTCTAGAGAGTGATTTTAAGAAAATATTCCTTTCTGCACAAACTAAACATTCCTGAAGGGCAATAGAATGAGGGCACGCAGATTCTAAACCACTCCTGGCCCAAGTTAAACAGGCTGAGCTCTCCCTTTGATGTTGCCAAAGAAATATTTAATTTCTTTATATGCTAGCTGCTTCCATGACCTTGGACTATTCCAGGGTTCTTTAGAGAGAGAGCCTTTTTTTTTTCATCTATTTTTCATGGCCCATATAATGATTTAGTTTACACAGGAGAGAACTATGCACTGAGAGTCTCAGAATTTGGCCCGTGAGTGATAGAATTATAAAAGATTCATTGTAGAAGACAGAGTTCTTTGAAAATAAATGTATTTGTCTTACAGATGTGCCATCTATTTTTCTTTAAAGCTACTTCTCCATATGTGGTTGTAATTGGAACAAGATGAGCCGGCACTATATGACATATTATCAACCTTACCTAAAAGCAGCCTGCTAAAACAGCTGTGCATAGAATAAGAAGGTGATAAACCGGGTATATGTCTGTTCATATATATGCACATCTGAGGATGTTTATTGAATTGCCTCAAGGCTTTGGGCCCTGAACAAAGCAATAAAAAAATATATGATCAATAGTTGTGTGCTTTTTTTATCACACAAAGCCCCATTGTGGCATAACATTCTGCTTAATACAATGGAATATTTGCTCTCACATCACAGTGTGAATGATTTGTGATGTGTCTGTTTAAAAACATGCAAGACATCACACAAATGCAATATAAGGATGAGATACATTAATAAAGTATATTACAGAAAAATTACATCTTAAAGACTAAATTTTAACATGTATTTGCACTGGTTGGCAAATTCCTTTTTTTTTTACCATGAAGTTTTAGGAATGTTTACTCGGTTGAATTTAAAAGACATTTATAAACAGTGAAAATCTTTTTTTTTTCACTCTATCTGGAAAATGCTGAACTTGAATTTTTTGCATACTGCACCAGCAAACTTCAGCGTTATAAGAAACAGTTAAACTTCTGATAAACCTTAGTGCTCTTCCACAGTTCACTTTTGCATATTTTCATTTTGATCTGTTTTTATATTGCTTTAGTTTTGCTTGTTCTAAAATACTGGGCGAAACCCTCAGCTTGTGAATCCTGGTGTAGCTGCACTACAACTATGGAAGCAGTACCAGTAAACACTTGTTGAAGATCTGGGTACAACTACTTTTCAGAGGAAAACGGTTTGCTGAATCACTTCATTAAATCGTTGTTGGCTTTGGACTTATCTAAAATTTTGTTACATGTGTTCGTTCTCATGAACATGACTATTCACAATGAGTTACAGAGACTGAACACCTGCATCACTTCACAGAATCACAGAACCACTAATGCTGGAAAAGACCTCCAAGGTCATTCAGTCCAACCGTCCACCTATCACCAATATTTCCTCACTAAACCATGTCCCTCACTACCTCATCTAAATGCTTCTTGAACACCTCCAGGGGCGGTGACTCTACCACCTCCCTGGGCAGCCCATTCCAGTGCTTGACCACTCTTTCTGAGAAGAATTTTTTCCTAATATCCAACCTGAACCTCCCCTGGCACAACTTCGGAACGTTTCCTCTAGCCGTACTGCTAGCAGGAGAAGAGGCTGACTTCCACCTTGCCACAACCTCCCTTCAGGTAGTTGCAGAGACCGATAAGGTCTCCCCTTAGCCTCCTCTTCTCCAGACTGAACAACCCCAGCTCCCTCAGCCGCTCCTCACAGGACTTGTGCTGCTTTTTCAGAAAAGCAACTGGGTGTATAATACTAGCAAACTGGGAGTATCCTTACCTGACTGAGTACCCAAACGCTGTGCAGTGTAAAACAGGATACCGTCTGGAGACAGAGGCTGAAACTGCATTTTGATATGGGTCTTATGTCGGATATAAAAGGGTGCAAATGACATCCACGATGATTCATTACTTCGGAAAGATGGATCACTGATGGAAATATCTGAAAAATATAAAGAGGAAATGTCTTTTTATAAAAGATACTTGAGAATATTGCATAATTGTGGTATCAGTTGCCTAATTGTGTAGTTCACATATGCTGTACATACACTTCTAGTTCTTTCCTTTCTGAAGACTTAAAAATAAGATACAGAATAAAACGTAACAAGAGATGAATGCCATTTTATTTTCTGGGTGCTCTGTTTTCACTGACAATCTCACCTGCAGCGTTCAAGCAAACTAAATGTGATCTTGTTAGTGTTCATTTACATAGAAATGCAAGTGTTATTTCTACATTTTTAAAAAAATTACGCAAAAGTACTTTTGCAGGACTCAAAATAAAGAGTCATTTCTTTACTATACAGACAAAAATAACTGGGTTTCTTTAGCCTGCAGAAGAGGAGGCTCCTCTAAACTAATTCATTATTGTGTAGTGGTTAGCTTCCTGTATATGTGGCTTAGTGGAACACAGCATGATAGTACAACAAGTCAAGCTATTTAGATGTGCAGGATACTTCTAGATCTGTGCATGATAAGCTCTGAAAAATTATTATTTTTATTAAAAGTTATTATTTTTATTAAATGTTATTATTAAGGCTCTAAAAAGCTATTTAGTTAACAGCAGTACTAAATGTCTGAACAGTAAGCCCTCCCCCATACATTTCTCAGTTTTTCCACTGAACTTGTGTTCTTTCTTGTCTGAGAGACCAACATCTTTTCTCATTTTAATGCTACAGATTTCCAACAAGTTTTATAGAAACTTGCTTATGTTATCTTTCCATACTTAAGTTTTCTCCGTAGCATCTGCTTCTGAATTCAATTCTCACCCAGTTGCACCTTGAACTGCCTACGCAGATGGGCCTTAATTGTTAGACTGGTATACAGCTAGCATGCTGCAAGACATGTAATTTGTCTGTTTGTCATACAGCCTCCCTCAGAACAGGATTCAAGGTGTTCCTGGTGGATTGTTTCCAGCAGACAGATGCAGCATTAAGCAGGATCCAGATCTCTCACCTACTGTCAGTACTTGATGATGCCTCAGAAAGTAACAACACAGCTGGCCTTTTTGTTATTTTTTCCCCTAGTTTACAGCTAATAATTCTTCCAAAGAATGTGCATGGATTTAACATCATGCAATCTCAGTTAAGTCTAAAAGTAAGTTTCAACCTTCATAAAACTGATTATAGCAGATTGATGAAATGGCCCTAATGATTTGAATGAAACTTCTTAAGATCTGCTACTCAACCTACATATATATTCTCACACAAACACATTGCATTAACAAATTACTCCCATTTTACGCATTGAATAGTAGCTCTGATATCAAGGCTATGCAATGTCTGTATTAATGCATTACATCAGAAATGTGAATTTCCTGGCAAATATACTTAAAAGTTGACAGTACTAAAAAGACAGACCTAAGACAAGCAATTAGTGTGTAAGATAAATATTAACAAAACTTGCTAATCAGATTAGGTGATGCAATGTATACCATGAAAAGTTAAAAGCACTATCAAGTACAAAAGACAAAACAGAATAAAACTTAATACTGGTAATTTTCATATATTTTAATGTGCTTGTATTTTTTTTTTATTTGATAAGAGACAATATTCTCCATTAGCAGTTAAAGATTCAGTCCCTACACTGATGGCTTCATACTTAAAAATCACTCAGAACTAATAAATCATTTTGTTCATAGACATTATTGCTTTCTGCATCAGTCAGTCAGTCTTCTCCTAGCAATTTTTTTGCACAGCAAGACCAACATATGGAATAACTGTGCCACAGCAGTCAATCTTATACTAAAATATGCTGAAGCTTATAAGGTCATACTAGGTGAAGTGTACAATGAGGCATTTTCAGGTCTTCATGGCAGATTCAGTTTTGTCAGTGTAGTTAATTCTTTACAGCTTATGAAGGAAGCATGGGCAATGACTAATGTGAAGGCAAAATGCTCTTCTGCAGCAGGTGAAATGCTACATTACATTGCTTATCATTAGCAGGTATATGAAAGGATGACTGAAGCCTTGGAGCAGAGAGAGAACAAAGATGAAAAAAAAGTGATTTTATAGTATCAGTCAGTGAATTAAACTCATGTCTTTATTGCAAGCAATATTAAAAAATCTCAGCAACAGATGTCAAAATGTCTTAGAAAGGCAGTATCACCATCCTGATGGATATCATATAAAGTACTCAATTTAATATACTTTATTACTAAAGCTTACTTTATAAACTTTAAAGATGTAGATATTTTATTTCCATTTTGCTAAAAAAAAGTGTTTTATTCCCAATTAAACTATCTGAACAAATGTCAGAGAAAAACATATTTTGCAACAGGACTAACTACAGAAAGTGTTTGAGTAGCTTTTAATTTGCATGTGAATTATTCTGTGGATCCTGTAAATATTAATTAAATGCATGAAAAAGATCTGACATGACAGGCACATGGAAAGTCTTCCCATATCTCAGAACCAAAGGCTGGAATTATACAGCAGCACACAGAGATGATCAGAATAAAATATCATTTTTTTGCATCACTGCATCTATAAGTAGACAAGCTTTTAAGCTGAAGGATAAGACAATTTAAGATTTTCTATTTGCTTTTATGGCAGGCATGTTCAAAACTAACATGTTAAGTCAAAAGCTGAGATACTTTACCTTTGTTTTCTTGGCAAAAACATTTTCCCCTAAGATAAGAAAGTAAGAAGTATGGCAAAACTTGCACACGACAGTTCCCACGTTACACGTTTGCTCCAGAGAACTCTGCTAAAACAACTGAGATAAATGGATGCCTTTGCCAGTTCAGTAAGCTAAATTTGTAGGACCTCTACTGTGTAACTTTTGTACTACTCATTAATGCAGTCAGCACTTCATGGTGTACTGTAAGCACAACAGGCATTTAAGCAAGCCTTTTTGTTTTGTATCAGATCACTGTCTCGCTTCTCGAAACTGAGTACTGGTATCCAATGAAGCTATGCATCTCTGAATAACACCAAGACAACTGAACTCTAAATCCCTTTAGATCAATTAGAGTTATAGGAAGACATAGCAAGTTTCTGCAAGTACTGTTGCTGAAGTTTGCTTTCGTTTCCCTCCAATGCATTTTGTGTCCCTCCTGCTACTCTCCCTGAAGTAACCACGTAATGCTCATACGTCCTATGGAACTGCTGTTATGAACAAAGATTTCCAGGTTATTCTTGCAGCTCAGTTCCCACCACTGAAGAAGTGCACAGTATACACATCCCAACCTACTGCCTCAGGAACTACACTGTGATAGTTCATTCATGCAGCTTGCTGCCTCAAAAATTCCAGGAGGTGCATTCTGTCATACAGTCTGTGAAGAAATCTTGCAGCAGCAAAGTATAACTATCAACATGAAAAACTGAGATCAAACACCAAGAAGAAAGCCTAGAGGATGTGAAAGCAGGGATGTGCTACCCAAGAGGATTACAGAGCCAGCACCTGAGCGTATCGGGTGGAGTTTGGACTCTGCAGGAATAGAAACTGACATGGGATGTGAAGGAAAACAAGAAAGATTTTCAACAAGAAGACTAAGGAAAATGTGAAGCCACTCCTCAATGAAGTAGGGACCTAGTGACATAAGACATGGAATAAGCCAAGATACTCAAAGCCTTATTTGCCTTTTAGAACTGGTAAGGTCTGCTCAAGCCTCCCAGGTCTCAGAGCCTGGTAGCAAAACCTGGGGAAGTGAAACATAATCTGTGGCAGCGGGAAGAATATGGGAGCATGTCAGTCAGTCAGGCACAAGCAAAGGCAGGGGACTGGCTGGGATACATCCCTGAGAAGTCCAATAACACCATAAGGCTGCTTGCAATTGATAAGCTTTGAAAGATCACAGTGATCATGGGAGGTTCCTCATGATTCATGGAAAGCAAAACATTGCATTCTCCTCCAACAAAGGCAAGAAAGATGATGCAGGGACTTCTGGCCTAGTCAGCCTCATTTCACTTAGCAACTATAATGGAGCAAAAACTTTCTAAACGCAATATCCAAGCACAAGATACTGACAAGGCTAAATTATGCACAGCCAGCCTGGTAGCTTTCTTTAAGGAGATGAGTATTTCTGTGACAAGCCAAGATGAGTGAATGCTTGCCTCAGGTTTGGCAAGGCCTTTGACACAGTCTTTCATAGTAAACTTACATAGCAAAATTGACAAAATATGATTTGGATGAGTGAATCAGCCTGTGATGCTATATCAGCTATAATAGTCTTTTTTTCTTCTCTCTTCTTTTGCAACTAAATAATCCAAACAAGATTTTTCATAGAAGTCTATCACTTGTCAACATAAATATACTGTCCTGATCACACCATAAGTTTTGTTTCCGTTTTGTTGTTGTTGTTGTTTTGTTTTAGTACTGTCCGGAGTACAGGAGAGCCCAGAGTGATAACATGGCTATCAGAACTGAGGCCTCACCAATCAGGGTGAGGCCTGTCAGCCCCAAGTGAGGTGAGCAGCACAGACCTGGAGGAACAGTCATGGTCAACTCTCGATCCCAGATCCAGGCTAGCCCAAAGTGATGAGGCAGGGCTAAGGTCAAGCCCACAAATCAGCCTGGAATTGGGAATTCCAGATCGATACAGCCCACAACAAGGTAAGGTATGGATGTAGTGCTCCTGCAGTTCAACCAGAGATCAAGGGCAAGAACCTGTAATTGAAAGCTATTCCTGAGCAAAGTGGGAGGACGTTCTTGCTGAGGCTTCTCAGCAGAGCTCCCTTCGAGGCTAGACACCTGCACCCCTTCTAGGAGGACTGAGAGCAAGAAGAGAAACCATCAGGAAGCGGTGGAAGGATGCACTCAGGGCCCTGGCATGTACAGTGCAGCACTAGCACTTCATTGGCATTAAACAGTTGTCTGAAGCCTTTAAAGTAACAGATGTTCAATGTTTTGATTTCTTCACAGAGTGAATAGCTTGACTAGTAGTAGTAGTGTGACTATATGGAAATCTTCATCTTGAGCTGTATTTTGTTTAAGGTTGCAGCTGAAAGATTACTGAAATAATATGGGCAAATCTTTCTTTCTTTCTTTCTTTCTTTCTTTCTTTCTTTCTTTCTTTCTTTCTTTCTTTCTTTCTTTCTTTCTTTCTTTCTTTCTTTCTTTCTTTC